>NW_026287215.1:0-18873 GCF_023373465.1 Oncorhynchus keta | reverse complement strand
AGATCTAGCTGGTATGTCATAATATAATAGAGACAGTAGATCTAGCTGGTCTGTCATAATATAATAGAGACAGTAGATCGAGCTGGTCTGTCATATTATCATAGACACAGTAGATCTAGCTGGTCTGTCATAATATAATAGAGACAGTATATCTAGCTGGTATGTCATAATACAATAGAGACAGTAGTTCTAGCTGGTCTGGCATACTACAATAGAGACAGTAGATCTAGCTGGTCTGTCATAATATAATAGAGACAGTATATCTAGCTGGTATGTCATAATACAATAGAGACATTAGATCTAGCTTGTCTGTCATAATATAATAGAGACAGTAGATCGAGCTGGTCTGTCATATTATCATAGACACAGTAGATCTAGCTGGTCTGTCATAATATAATAGAGACAGTAGATCTAGCTGGTCTGTCATAATACAATAGAGACAGTAGATCTAGCTGGTCTGTCATAATATAATAGAGACAGTAGATCTAGCTGGTCTGTCATAATACAATAGAGACAGTAGATCTAGCTGGTCTGTCATAATACAATAGAGACAGTAGTTCTAGCTGGTCTGTCATAATACAATAGAGACAGTAGATCTAGCTGGTCTGTAATAATATAATAGAGACATTAGATCTAGCCGATCTGTCATAATATAATAGAGACATTAGATCTAGCTGGTCTGTCATAATATAATAGAGACAGTATATCTAGCTGGTATGTCATAATACAATAGAGACAGTAGATCTAGCTGGTCTGTCATGATATAAAAGAGACAGTAGATCTAGCTGGTCCTGTCATAATATAATAGAAACAGTAAATCTAGCTGGTCTGTCATAATATAATAGAGGCATTAGATCTAGCCGATCTGTCATAATATAATAGAGACAGTAGATCTAGCTGGTCTGTCATAATATAAAAAAGAGACAGTAGATCTAGCTGGTCTGTCATGTTATAATTGAGACACTAGATCTAGCTGGTCTGTCATAATACAATAGAGACAGTAGATCTAGCTGGTCTGTAATAATATAATAGAGACATTAGATCTAGCCGATCTGTCATAATATAATAGAGACAGTAGAGCTAGCTGGTCTGTCATAATACAACAGAGACAGTAGATCTAGCTGGTCTGTCATAATACAATAGAGACAGTAGATCTAGCTGGTCTGTAATAATATAATATAGACATTAGATCTAGCCGATCTGTCATAATATAATAGAGACATTAGATCTAGCTGGTCTGTCATAATATAATAGAGACAGTAGATCTAGCTGGTCTGTCATAATTTAAAAGAGACAGTAGATCTAGCTGGTCTGTCATAATATAATAGAGACAGTAGATCTAGCTGGTCTGTAATAATACAATAGAGACAGTAGATCTAGTTGGTATGTCATAATACAATAGAGACAGTAGATCTAGCTGGTCTGTCATAATATAAAAGAGACAGTAGATCTAGCTGGTCTGTAATAATATAATAGAGACAGTAGATCTAGTTGGTATGTCATAATACAATAGAGACAGTAGATCTAGCTGGTCTGTCATAATATAAAAGAGACAGTAGATCTAGCTGGTCTGTCATAATATAATAGAAACAGTAGATCTAGCTGGTCTGTCGCCAATATAATAGAGGCATTAGATCTAGCCGATCTGTCATAATATAATAGAGACAGTATATCTAGCTGGTCTGTCATAATATAATAGAGACAGTATATCTAGCTGGTCCGTCATAATATAAAAAAGAGACAGTAGATCTAGCTGGTCTGTCATAATATAATAGAGACATTATATATCAAGCCGATCTGTCATAATATAATAGAGACAGTATATCTAGCTGGTCTGTCATAATATAATAGAGACAGTAGATCTAGCTGGTCTGTCATAATTTAAATGAGACAGTATATCTAGCTGGTCTGTCATATTATAATAGAGACATTATATCAAGCCGATCTGTCATAATATAATAGAGACAGTAGATCAAGCTGGTCTGTCATTATATTATTGAAATAGTAGATCTAGCTGGTCTGTCATAATATAATAGAGACAGTAGATCGAGCTTGTCTGTCATATTATAATGACACAGTAGATCTAGCTGGTCTGTCATAATATAATAGAAACAGTAGATCTAGCTGGTCTGTCATAATATAATAGAGGCATTAAATCTAGCCGATCTGTCATTATATTATAGAAATAGTAGATCTAGCTGGTCTGTCATAATATAATAGAAACAGTAGATCTAGCTGGTCTGTCATAATATAATAGAGACAGTAGATCTAGCTGGTCTGTCATAATATAATAGAGACAGTAGATCGAGCTGGTCTGTCATATTATAATAGACACAGTAGATCTAGCTGGTCTGTCATAATATAATAGAGACAGTATATCTAGCTGGTATGTCATAATACAATAGAGACAGTAGTTCTAGCTGGTCTGGCATAATACAATAGAGACAGTAGATCTAGCTGGTCTGTCAAAATATAAAAAGAGACAGTAGATCTAGCTGGTCTGATATAATATAATAGAGACATTAGATCTAGCCGATCTGTCATAATATAATAGAGACAGTAGATCTAGCTGGTCTGTAATAATATAATAGAGACATTATATCTAGCTGGTCTGTCATAATATAATAGAGACAGTAGATCTAGCTGGTCTGTCATAATATAATAGAAACAGTAGATCTAGCTGGTCTGTCATAATATAATAGAGACATTAGATCTAGCCGATCTGTCATAATATAATAGAGACAGTAGATCTAGCTGGTCTGTAATAATATAATAGAGACAGTAGATCTAGCTGGTCTGTCATAATATAATAGAGACATTAGTTCTAGCTGGTCTGTAATAATATAATAGAGACAGTAGATCTAGTTGGCATGTCATAATACAATAGAGACAGTAGATCTAGCTGGTCTGTCATAATAGACATGAGACATTGATCGAGCCACCTGTCAAAATATATTAGAGACAGTCGATCTAGCTTTTCTGTAATAATATAATAGAGACAGTAGATCTAGTTGGTATGTCATAATACAATAGAGACAGTAGATCTAGCTGGTCTGTCATAATTTAAAAGAGACAGTAGATCTAGCTGGTCTGTCATAATATAATAGAGACAGTAGATCTAGCTGGTCTGTCATAATATAATAGAGACAGTAGATCTAGCTGGTCTGTCATAATATAATAGAGACAGTAGATCTAGCTGGTCTGTCATTATATTATAGAAATAGTAGATCTAGCTGGTCTGTCATAATATAATAGAGACAGTAGATCTAGCTGGTCTGTCATAATATAATAGAGACAGTAGATATAGCTGTTCTGTCATATTATAAAAAAATACAGTAGATCTTGCTGGTCTATCATATTATGATAGAGAACGTAGATCTAGCTCCCTTCATAGATCTAGCTGGTCAGTAAAATTATAATAGAGGCAGTAGATCGAGCTGGTCTGTCATAATATAATAAAGACAGTATATATAGCTGGTCTGTCATAATATGATAGAGACAGAACATCTAGCTGGTCTATCATAATATAATAGACAGTAGATATAGCTGGTCTGTCATATTATAAAAAATACAGTAGATCTTGCTGGTCTGTCATATTATGATAGAGACATTAGATCTAGCTGGTCTGTCATAACATAATAGAGACAGGATATCTAGCTGGTCTGTCATAATATAATAGAGACAGTAGATCTAGCTGGTATGTCAAAATATAGTAGAGACAGTAGATATAGCTGGTCTGTCATATTATAAAAAATACAGTAGATCTTGCTGGTCTGTCATATTATGATAGAGACAGTAGATCTAGCTGGTCTGTCATAGATCTATCTGGTCTGTCATAATATAATAGAGACAGTAGATCTGGCTGGTCTGTCATTATATTATAGAAACTGTAGATCTAGCTGGTCTGTAATATAAAAAATACAGTAGATCTAGCTGGTCTGTCATATTATAATAGAGACAGAATATCTAGCTGGTCTGTCACAATATAATAGAGACAGTAGATCTAGCTGGTCTGTCATCATATTATAGAAATAGTAGATCTAGCTGGTCTGTCATAATATAATAGAGACAGTAGATGTCGCTGGTCTGTCATTATATTATAGAAATAGTAGATCTAGCTGGTCTGTCATAATATAATAGGAAACAGTAGATCTAGCTGGTCTATCATAATATAATAGAGACAGAAGATCTAGCTGTCTGTCACAATATAATAGAGACAGAATATCTAGCTGGTCTGTCACAATATAATAGAGACAGTGGATCTAGCTGGTCTGTCATATTATAATAGAGACAGAATATCTAGCTGGTCTGTCATAATATAATAGAAACAGTAGATCTAGCTGGTCTGTAATATTATGAAAAAATACAGTAGATCTAGCTGGTCTGTCATAATATAAAAGAGACAGTAGATCTAGCTGGTCTGTCATAATATAATAGAAACAGTAGATCTAGCTGGTCTGTAATATTATAATACAGACAGAATATCTAGCTGGTCTGTCATTATATATAGAGACAGTAGATCTAGTTGGTCTGTCATATTATAACAGAGACAGTAGATCTAGCTGGTCTGTCATAATATAATAGAGACAAAATATCTAGCTGGTCTGTCATAGATCTAGCTGTTCAGTCATAATATAATAGAGATAGTAGATCTCGCTGGTCTGTCATTATATTATAGAAATAGTAGATCTAGATGGTCTGTCATAATATAATAGAGACAGAATATCTAGCTGGTCTGTCACAATATAATAGAGACAGTAGATCTAGCTGGTCTGTCATATTATAATAGAGACAGAATATCTAGCTGGTCTGTCATAATATAATAGAAACAGTAGATCTAGCTGGTCTGTAATATTATGAAAAATACAGTAGATCTAGCTGGTCTGTCATAATATAAAAGAGACAGTAGATCTAGCTGGTCTGTCATAATATAATAGAAACAGTAGATCTAGCTGGTCTGTAATATTATAATACAGACAGAATATCTAGCTGGTCTGTCATAATATAATAGAGACAGTAGATCTAGCTGGTCTGTCATATTATAACAGAGACAGTAGATCTAGCTGGTCTGTCATAATATAATAGAGACAAAAGATCTAGCTGGTCTGTCATAGATCTAGCTGTTCAGTCATAATATAATAGAGATAGTAGATCTCGCTGGTCTGTCATTATATTATAGAAATAGTAGATCTAGATGGTCTGTCATAATATAATAGAAACAGTAGATCTAGCTGGTCTGTCATAATATAATAGAAACAGTAGATCTAGCTGGTCTGTCATAATATAATAGAAACAGTAGATCTAGCTGGTCTGTCATAATATAATAGAAACAGTAGATCTAGCTGGTCTGTAATATTATAAAAATAAAGTAGATCTAGCTGGTCTGTCATATTATAATAGAGACAGAATATCTAGCTGGTCTGTCATAATATAACAGAGACAGTAGATCTAGCTGGTCTATCATTATGTTATAGAAATAGTAGATCTGTCTGGTCTGTCATAATATAATAAAAACAGTAGATCTAGCTGGTCTATCATAATATAATAGAGACAGAAGATCTAGCTGGTCTGTCATAGATCTAGCTGGTCAGTCATAATATAATAGAGACAGTAGATCTAGCTGGTCTGTCATTATATTATAGAAATAGTAGATCTAGCTGGTCTGTCATAATATAATAGAAACAGTAGATCTAGCTGGTCTGTCATAATATAATAGAGACAGAATATCTAGCTGGTCTGTCATAATATAATAGAGACAGTAGATCTAGCTGGTCTGTCATAATATAATAGAGACAGTAGATCTAGGTGGTCTATTATAAAATAATAGAGGTAGTAGATCTAGCTGGTCTGTCATAATATAATAGAGACAGTAGATCTAGATGGTCTGTCATATTATAATAGAGACAGAATATCTAGCTGGTCTGTCATAATATAATAGAGACAGTAGATCTAGCTGTTCTGTCATAATATAATAGAGACAGTAGATCTAGGTGGTCTATTATAAAATAATAGAGGTAGTAGATCTAGCTGGTCTGTCATTATATTATAGAAATAGTAGATCTAGCTGGTCTGTCATAATATAATAGAAACAGTAGATCTAGATGGTCTGTCATATTATAATACAGACAGAATATCTAGCTGGTCTGTCATAATATAATAGAGACAGTAGATCTAGATGGTCTGTCATATTATAATAGAGACAGTAGATCTAGCTGGTCTGTCATAATATAATAGAGACAGTAGATCTAGGTGGTCTATTATAAAATAATAGAGGTAGTAGATCTAGCTGGTCTGTCATAATATAATAGAAACAGTAGATCTAGCTGGTCTGTCATAATATAATAGAAACAGTAGATCTAGATGGTCTGTCATATTATAATACAGACAGAATATCTAGCTGGTCTGTCATAATATAATAGAGACAGTAGATGTAGATGGTCTGTCATATTATAATAGAGACAGAATATCTAGCTGGTCTGTCATAATATAATAGAGACAGTAGATCTAGCTGGTCTGTCATAATATAATAGAGACAGTAGATCTAGCTGGTCTGTCATTATATTATAGAAATAGTAGATCTAGCTGGTCTGTAATATTATAATAGAGACAGAATATCTAGCTGGTCTGTCACAATATAATAGAGACAGTAGATCTAGCTGGTCTGTCATCATATTATAGAAATAGTAGATCTAGCTGGTCTGTCATAATATAATAGAGACAGTAGATGTCGCTGGTCTGTCATTATATTATAGAAATAGTAGATCTAGCTGGTCTGTCATAATATAATAGAAACAGTAGATCTAGCTGGTCTGTCATAATATAATAGAGACAGTAGATCTAGCTGGTCTGTAATATTATAAAAAATACAGTAGATCTAGCTGGTCTGTCATAATATAATAGAAACAGTAGATCTAGCTGGTCTATCATAATATAATAGAGACAGAAGATCTAGCTGGTCTGTCAGATCTAGCTGGTCAGTCATAATATAATAGAGACAGTAGATCTGGCTGGTCTGTCATTATATTATAGAAACAGTAGATCTAGCTGGTCTGTAATATAAAAAATACAGTAGATCTAGCTTGTCTGTCATATTATAATAGAGACAGACTATCTAGCTGGTCTGTCACAATATAATAGAGACATAATATCTAGCTGGTCTGTCACAATATAATAGAGACAGTAGATCTAGCTGGTCTGTCATATTATAATAGAGACAGAATATCTAGCTGGTCTGTCATAATATAAAAGAGACAGTAGATCTAGCTGGTCTGTCATAATATAATAGAAACAGTAGATCTAGCTGGTCTGTAATATTATGAAAAATACAGTAGATCTAGCTGGTCTGTCATATTATAATACAGACAGAATATCTAGCTGGTCTGTCATAATATAATAGAGACAGTAGATCTAGCTGGTCTGTCTTAATATAATAGAGACAGTAGATCTAGCTGGTCTGTCATATTATAACAGAGACAGTAGATCTAGCTGGTCTATCATAATATAATAGAGAAAGTAGATCTACCTGGTCTGTCATAATATAATGGAGACAAAAGATCTAGCTGGTCTGTCATAGATCTAGCTGGTCTGTCATATTATAATAGAGACAGAATATCTAGCTGGTCTGTCATAATATAACAGAGACAGTAGATCTAGCTGGTCTATCATTATATTATATAAATAGTAGATCTGGCTGGTCTGTCATATTATAATAGAGACAGAATATCTAGCTGGTCTGTCATAATATAATAGATACAGTAGATCTAGCTGGTCTGTCATAATATAATAGAGACAGTAGATCTCGCTGGTCTGTCATTATATTATAGAAATAGTAGATCTAGCTGGTCTGTAATATAAAAAAATACAGTAGATCTAGCTGGTCTGTCATATTATAATAGAGACAGAATATCTAGCTGGTCTGTCACAATATAATAGAGACAGTAGATCTAGCTGGTCTGTCATCATATTATATAAATAGTAGATCTAGCTGGTCTGTCATAATATAATAGAAACAGTAGATCTAGCTGGTCTGTAATATTATAAAAAATACAGTAGATCTAGCTGGTCTGTCATAATATAATAGAAACAGTAGATCTAGCTGGTCTATCATAATATAATAGAGACAGAATATCTAGCTGGTCTGTCACAATATAATAGAGACAGTATATCTAGCTGGTCTGTCATAATATAATAGAGACAGAATATCTAGCTGGTCAGTCATAATATAATAGAGACAGTAGATCTAGCTGGTCTGTCATTATATTATAGAAATAGTAGATCTAGCTGGTCTGTCATAATATAATAGAGACAGTAGATCTAGATGGTCTGTCATATTATAATAGAGACAGAATATCTAGCTGGTCTGTCATAATATAATAGAGACAGTAGATCTAGCTGGTCTGTCATATTATAATAGAGACAGAATATCTAGCTGGTCTGTCATAATATAACAGAGACAGTAGATCTAGCTGGTCTATCATTATATTATAGAAATAGTAGATATGGCTGGTCTGTCATAATATAATAGAGACAGTAGATGTCGCTGGTCTGTCATTATATTATAGAAATAGTAGATCTAGCTGGTCTGTCATAATATAATAGAAACAGTAGATCTAGCTGGTCTGTCATAATATAATAGAGACAGTAGATCTAGCTGGTCTGTAATATTATAAAAATACAGTAGATCTAGCTGGTCTGTCATAATATAATAGAAACAGTAGATCTAGCTGGTCTATCATAATATAATAGAGACAGAAGATCTAGCTGGTCTGTCAGATCTAGCTGGTCAGTCATAATATAATAGAGACAGTAGATCTGGCTGGTCTGTCATATTATAATAGAGACAGAATATCTAGCTGGTCTGTCATAATATAAAAGAGACAGTAGATCTAGCTGGTCTGTCATAATATAATAGAAACAGTAGATCTAGCTGGTCTGTCATAATATAATAGAGGCATTAGATCTAGCCGATCTGTCATAATATAATAGAGACAGTAGATCTAGCTGGTCTGTCATAATGTAAAAGAGACAGTAGATCTAGCTAGTCTGTCATAATATAAAAGAGACAGTAGATCTAGCTGGTCTGTCATGATATAATAGAGACAGTATATCTAGATGGTCTGCCATAATATAATAGAGACAGTATATCTAGCTGGTCTGTCATAATATAATAGAGACAGTAGATCTAGCTGGTCTATCATAATATAATAGAGACAGAAGATCTAGCTGGTCTGTCAGATCTAGCTGGTCAGTCATAATATAATAGAGACAGTAGATCTGGCTGGTCTGTCATAATATAATAAAAACAGTAGATCTAGCTGGTCTATCATAATATAATAGAGACAGAAGATCTAGCTGGTATGTCATAATACAATAGAGACAGTAGATCGAGCTGGTCTGTCATATTATAATAGACACAGTAGATCGAGCTGGTCTGTCGTAATATAATAGAGACAGTAGATCTAGCTGGTCTGTCATAATATAAAAGAGACAGTAGATCTAGCTGGTCTGTCATAATATAATAGAGGCATTAGATCTAGCCGATCTGTCATAATATAATAGAGACAGTAGATCTAGCTGGTCTGTCATAATATAAAAGAGACAGGATCTCAGCTGGTCTGTCATAATATAATAGAGACAGTATATCTAGTAATTCATAATATAATAGAGGCATATATCTAGCTGATCTGTCATAATATAATAGAGACAGTAGATCTAGCTGGTCTGTAATAATATAAAAGAGACAGTAGATCTAGCTGGTCTGTCATAATATAATAAGACATTAGATCTAGCTGGTCTGTCATAATATAACAGAGACAGTAGATCGAGCTGGTCTGTCATGTTATAATTGAGACAGTAGATCTAGCTGGTCTGTCATAATACAATAGAGACAGTAGATCTAACTGGTCTGTCATTATATAATAGAGACATTATATCTAGCCATCTGTCATAATATAATAGAGACAGTAGATCTAGCTGGTCTGTCATAATATAATAGAGACAGTAGATCTAGCTGGTCTGTCATAATACAATAGAGACAGTATATCTAGCTGGTCTGTCATATCATAATAGAGACATTAGATCTAGCTGGTCTGTCATAATATAATAGAGACAGTATATCTAGCTGGTCTGTCATAATATAATAGAGACAGTATATCTAGCTGGTATGTCATAATACAATAGAGACATTAGATCTAGCCGATCTGCCTAATATAATAGAGACAGTAGATCTAGCTGGTCTGTCATAATATAAAGAGACAGTAGATCATACTGGTCTGTCATAATATAACAGAAACAGTAGATCTAGCTGGTCTGTAATAATATAATAGAGACATTAGATCTAGCCGATCTGTCATAATATAATAGAGACAGTAGATCTAGCTGGTATGTCATAATATAAAAGAGACAGTAGATCTAGCTGGTCTGTCATAATATAAAAGAGACAGTATATCTAGCTGGTCTGTCATAATATAATAGAAACAGTATATCTAGCTGGTCTGTCATAATATAATAGAGACAGTATATCTAGCTGGTCTGTCATAATATAATAAGACAGTAGATCTAGCTGGTCTGTCATAATATAATAGAGACAGTATTCTAGCTGGTCTGTCATAATATAACAGAGACAGTATATCTAGCTGGTCTGTCATAATATAATAGAGACAGTAGATCTAGCTGGTCTGTCATAATATAATAGAGACAGTATATCTAGCTGGTATGTCATAATACAATAGAGACAGTAGTTCTAGCTGATCTGTCATAATACAAACAGAGACAGTAGATCTAGCTGGTCTGTCATGTTATAATTGAGACAGTAGATCTAGCTGGTCTGTCATAATACAATAGAGACAGTAGATCTAACTGGTCTGTCATATCATAATAGAGACATGATCTAGCCGATCTGTCAAATATAATAGACGGATCTAGCTGGTCTGTCATAATATAATAGAGACAGTAGATCTAGCTGGTCTGTCATAATACAAGGGAGACAGTATATCTAGGTGGTCTGTCATATCATAATAGGAACATTAGATCTAGCTGGTCTGTCATAATATAATAGAGACAGTAGATCTAGCTGGTCTGTCATTATATTATAGAAATAGTAGATCTAGCTGGTCTGTCATAATATAATAGAAACAGTCAGATCTAGCTGGTCTGTCATAATATAATAGAGACAGTAGATCTAGCTGGTCTGTCATAATACAATAGAGACAGTAGATCGAGCTGGTCTGTCATATTATAATAGACACAGTAGATCTAGCTGGTCTGTCATAATATAATAGAGACAGTAGATCTAGCTGGTCTGTCATAATATAAAGAGACAGTAGATCTAGCTGGTCTGTCATAATATAAAAGAGACAGTAGATCTAATATAATAGCTGGTCTGTGGTCTGTCATAATATAAAGAGACAGTAGACTAGCTGGTCTGTCATATAGATCTAGCTGGTCTGTCATAATATAATAGATTAGACAGTATATCTAGCTGGTCTGTCATAATAAAAGAGACAGTAGATCTAGCTGGTCTGTCATAATATAAAAAAAGACAGTATATCTAGCTGGTCTGTCATGATATAGCTATATCTAGGTGGTCTGTCATAATATAATAGAGACAGTATATCTAGCTGGTCTGTCATAATATAATAGAAATAGTAGATCTAGCTGGTCTGTCATATATTATAATAGAGACAGCTGGTCTGTGTAGAAACAGTAGACCTAGCTGGTCTGTCATAATATAATAGAGACAGTAGATCTAGCTGGTATGTCATAATGCAATATAGAGACAGTAGATCGAGCTGGTCTGTCATATTATAATAGACACAGTAGATCGAGCTGGTCTGTCGTAATATAATAGAGACAGTAGATCTAGCTGGTCTGTCATAATATAAAAGAGACAGTAGATCTAGCTGGTCTGTCATAATATAATAGAGACATTAGATCGAGCCGATCTGTCATAATATAATAGAGACAGTAGATCTAGCTGGTCTGTAATAATATAATAGAGACAGTAGATCTAGCTGGTCTGTCATAATATAATAGAAACAGTAGATCTAGCTGGTCTGTCATAATATAATAGAGGCATTAGATCTAGCCGATCTGTCATAATATAATAGAGACAGTAGATCTAGCTGGTCTGTCATAATATAAAAGAGACAGTAGATCTAGCTGGTCTGTCATAATATAATAGAGACAGTATATCTAGATGGTCTGTCATAATATAATAGAGTCAGTATATCTAGCTGGTCTGTCATAATATAATAGAGACAGTATATCTAGCTGGTCTGTCATAATATAATAGAGACAGTATATCTAGCTGGTATGTCATAATACAATAGAGACAGTAGTTCTAGCTGGTCTGTCATAATACAACAGAGACAGTAGATGAGCTGGTCTGTCATGTTATAATTGAGACAGTAGAACTAGCTGGTCTGTCATAATACAATAGAGACAGTAGATCTAACTGGTCTGTAATAATATAATAGAGACATTAGATCTAGCCGATCTGTCATAATATAATAGAGACAGTAGATCTAGCTGGTCTGTCATAATATAATAGAGACAGTAGAGATCTAGCTGGTCTGTCATAATACAATAGAGACAGTGGTCTGTCATATATGGTCTGTCATATCTTAGATCTAGTGGTCTGTCATATCATAATAGAGACATTAGATCTAGCTGGTCTGTCATAATATAATAGAGACAGTATATCTAGGTGGTCTGTCATATCATAATAGAGACATTAGATCTAGCTGGTATGTCATAATATAATAGAGACAGTAGATCTAGCTGGTCTGTCATAATATTAAAGAAATAGTAGATCTAGCTGGTCTGTCATAATATAATAGAAACAGTAGTTCTAGCTGGTCTGTCATAATATAATAGAGACAGTAGATCTAGCTGGTCTGTCATAATATAAAAAGACAGTAGATCTAGCTGGTCTGTCATAATATAATAGAAACAGTAGATCTAGCTGGTCTGTCATAATATAATAGAGGCATTAGATCTAGCCGATCTGTCATAATATAATAGAGACAGTAGATCTAGCTGGTCTGTCATAATATAAAGAGACAGTAGATCTAGCTGGTCTGTCATAATATAAAAAAGACAGTAGATCTAGCTGGTCTGTCATGATATAATAGAGACAGTATATCTAGGTGGTCTGTCATAATATAATAGAGACAGTATATCTAGCTGGTCTGTCATAATATAATAGAGACAGTATATCTAGCTGGTCTGTCATTTATATTATAGAAATAGTAGATCTAGCTGGTCTGTCATAATATAATAGAAACAGTAGACCTAGCTGGTCTGTCATAATATAATAGAGACAGTAGATCTAGCTGGTATGTCATAATGCAATATAGAGACAGTAGATCGAGCTGGTCTGTCATATTATAATAGACACAGTAGATCGAGCTGGTCTGTCGTAATATAATAGAGACAGTAGATCTAGCTTCAGTCTGTCATAATATAAAAGAGACAGTAGATCTAGCTGGTCTGTCATAATATAATAGAGACATTAGATCGAACGATCTGTCATAATATAATAGAGACAGTAGATCTAGCTGGTCTGTAATATAAATAGAGACAGTAGATCTAGCTGGTCTGTCATAATATAATAGAAACAGTAGATCTAGCTGGTCTGTCATAATATAATAGAGGCATTAGATCTAGCCGATCTGTCATAATATAATAGAGACAGTAGATCTAGCTGGTCTGTCATAATATAAAAGAGACAGTAGATCTAGCTGGTCTGTCATAATATAAATAGAGACAGTATATCTAGATGGTCTGTCAAGTAATATAATAGAGTCAGTATATCTAGCTGGTCTGTCATAATATAATAGAGACAGTATATCTAGCTGGTCTGTCATAATATAATAGAGACAGTATATCTAGCTGGTATGTCATAATACAACAGAGACAGTAGTTCTAGCTGGTCTGTCATAATACAACAGAGACAGTAGACTGAGCTGGTCTGTCATGTTATAATGAGACAGTAGATCTAGCTGGTCTGTCATAATACAATAGAGACAGTAGATCTAACTGGTCTGTAATAATATAATAGAGACATTAGATCTAAATGATCTGTCATAATATAATAGAGACAGTAGATCTAGCTGGTCTGTCATAATATAATAGAGACAGTAGATCTAGCTGGTCTGTCATAATACAATAGAGACAGTATATCTAGGTGGTCTGTCATATCATAATAGAGACATTAGATCTAGCTGGTCTGTCATAATATAATAGAGACAAGTATATCTAGGTGGTCTGTCATATCATAATAGAGACATTAGATCTAGCTGGTATGTCATAATATAATAGAGACAGTAGATCTAGCTGGTCTGTCATTATATTATAGAAATAGTAGATCTAGCTGGTCTGTCATAATACAATAGAAACAGTAGTTCTAGCTGGTCTGTCATAATATAATAGAGACAGTAGATGGTCTGTCATAATATGAATAGTAGATCTAGCTGTCTGTCATAATATAACAGAGACAGTAGATCTAGCGGTCTGTCATAATATAATAGAGGCATTAGATCTAGCCGATCGTCATAATATAATAGAGACAAAGTAGATCTAGCTGGTCTGTCATAATATAATAGAGACAGTAGATCTAGCTGGTCTGTCATAATATAAAAAAGACAGTAGATCTAGCTGGTCTGTCATGATATAATAGAGATATATCTAGGTGGTCTGTCATCGAGCCAATCTGTCATAATATAATAGAGAAATAGTAGATCTAGCTGGTCTGTCAATAATACTAAAACAGTAGAGACAGTAGATCTAGCTGGTATGTCATAATACAATAGAGACAGTAGATCTAGCTGGTCTGTCATAATATAAAAGAGACAGTAGATATAATAGAGACAGTAGCTGGTCTGTCATAATATAAAAGAGATGTAGATCTAGCTGGTCTGTCATAATATAATAGAGGCATTAGATCTAGCCGATCTGTCATAATATAATAGAGACAGTAGATCTAGCTGGTCTGTCATAATGTAAAAGTAGACAGCTGGTCTATAATATAATAGAGGCATTAGATCTAGTCTGTCATAATATAAAAGAGACAGTAGATCTAGCTGGTCTGTCATGATATAATAGAGACAGTAGATCTAGATGGTCTGCCATAATATAATAGAGACAGTATATCTAGCTGGTCTGTCATAATATAATAGAGACAGTATATCTAGCTGGTCTGTCATAATATAATAGAGACAGTATATCTAGCTGGTCTGTCATAATACAACAGAGACAGTAGTTCTAGCTGGTCTGTCATAATATAAACAGAGACAGTAGATCTAGCTGGTCTGTTATAATACAATAGAGACAGTAGATCTAACTGGTCTGTATTATAAATAGAGACATTAGATCTATCTGTCATAATATAATAGAGATGTGCAGATCTGTCTGTCATAATATAATAGAGACAGTAGATCTAGCTGGTCTGTCATAATATAACAGTATATCTAGGTGGTCTGTCATATCAGTAGATCTAGCTGGTCTGTCATAATATAATAGAGACAGTATATCTAGGTGGTCTGTCATATCATAATAGAGACATTAGATCTAGCTGGTATGTCATAATATAATAGAGACAGTAGATCTAGCTGGTCTGTCATTATATTATAGAAACAGTAGATCTAGCTGGTCTGTCATAATATTAATAGAAACAGTAGTTCTAGCTGGTCTGTCATAATATAATAGAGACAGTAGATCTAGAGTCATAATACAATAGAGACAGTAGATCGAGCTGGTCTGTCATATTATAATAGACACAGTAGATCAGCTGGTCTGTCGTAATATAATAGAGACAGTATATCTAGCTGGTCTGTCATAATATAAAAAGAGACAGTAGATCTAGCTGGTCTGTCATAATATAAAGAGACATTAGATCGATTCATAATATATTATATATTGCAGATCTAGCTGGTCTGTAATAATATAATAGAGACAGTAGATCTAGCTGGTATGTCATAATACTAGCAGTAGATCTAGCTACCTGTCATAATATAATAGAGACAGTAGATCTAGCTATCTAGTGGTCTGTCATAATATAAAGAGACATTAGATCTAGCTGGTCTGTCATAATACAATAGAGACAGTAGATCTAGCTGGTCTGTCATAATGTAAAAGAGACAGTAATAGAGGCATAATATAAAGCATCTCTAGCTGGTCTGGGATGATATAATAGAGACAGTCTAGATGGTCTGCCAATATAATAGAGACAGTATATCTAGCTGGTCTGTCATAATATAATAGAGACAGTAGATCTAGCTGGTCTATCATATAATATAATAGAGACAGTAGATCTAGCTGGTCTGTCATTATATTATAGAAATAGTAGATCTAGCTGGTCTGTCATAATATAATAGAGACAGTAGATCTAACTGGTCTGTCATTAGATCTAATGATCTGTCATAATATATTAGAGACAGTGGATCGAGCTGGTCTGTCATATTATAATAGAGACAGTAGATCTAGCTGGCCTGTCATAATACAATAGAGACAGTATATCTAGCTGGTCTGTCATAATATAAAAGTCATAATATAATAGACAGTAGATCTAGCTGGTCTGTCATTATATATAGAAACAGTAGATCTAGCTGGTCTGTCATAATATAATAGAAACAGTAGATCTAGCTGGTCTGTCATATTAATAGAGACAGTAGATCGACAGACACAGTAGATCTAGCTGGTCTGTCATAATATAACAGAGACAGTAGAGTCATAATATAAAGAGACAGTAGATCTAGCTGGTCTGTCATAACATAAAAGAGACAGTAGATCTAGCTGGTCTGTCATAATATAATAGAGGCATTAGATCTAAATGAGTCATAATATATTATATTAGTAGACTCAGCTGGTCTGTCATAAGATAAAAGCATAGAGACAGCAGATCTAGCTGGTCTGTCATAATATAATAGAGACAGTATGTCATAATATAATATACAGTAGATCAAGCTGGTCTGTCATAATATAATAGGAGACATTAGATCTAGCTGGTCTATCATAATATAATAGAGACAGTAGATCTAGTCTGTCATAATATAAAAGACTAGTATAATATAATAGAAACAGCATCTAGCTGGTCTGTCATAATATAAAAAGAGTTGTTTGTCAGACACAGTATCTAGCTGGTCTGTCATAATATAATAGAGGTGGTCTGTCATAATATAAAAGAGACAGTAGATAGATGTCAGTAATCAGCTGAGCTCTGTCATAATATAATAGAGACTAGTAGATCTAGCTGGTCTGTCATAATATAAAAGAGACAGTAGATCTAGCTGGTCTGTCATAATATAATAGAGACATTAGATAGATCTGATAACATAATAGAGACAGTAGATCTAGCTGGTCTGTCATAATATAATAGAGACAGTAGATCGAGCTGGTCTGTCATAATACAATAGAGACAGATATCTAGCTGGTCTGTCATAATATAAAGAGACAGTAGATCTAGCTGGTCTGTCATAATATAAAAAGAGACAGTAGATAGATCTATAATATAATAGAGGCATAGATCTAGCCGATCTGTCATAATATAATAGAGACAGTAGATCTAGCTGGTCTGTCATTATATAAAAGAAAGTAGTCTAGCTGGTCTATCTAGCAGTGGTCTGTCATAATATAATAGAAACAGTATGTCATCAGTAGATCAAGCTGGTCTGTCATAATATAATAGAGACAGTAGATCGAGCTGGTCTAGCTGGTCTGTATTATAATAGAAATAGTAGATCTAGCTGGTCTGTCATAATATAATAGAGACAGTAGATTCTAGCTGGTCTGTCATAATATAAAGAGACAGTAGACGAGCTGGTCTGTCATATTATAATAGACAGTAGATCTAGCTGGTCTGTCATAATATAATAGAGACAGTATATCTAGCTGGTCTGTCATAACATAAAAGAGACAGTAGATCTAGCTGGTCTGTCATATTATAATAGAGACAGTAGATCTAGCTGGTCTGTCATAATATAAGAGACAGCAGATCTAGCTGGTCTGTCATAATATAAAAAGAGACAGTAGATCTAGCTGGTCTGTCAAACAGTAATATTCTAGCTGGTCTGTCATAATATAAAGATATTGCAGATCTAGCTATCTGTCATAATATAAAAAGAGACAGTAGATCTAGCTGGGTCTGTCATAATATAAAAGATCTAGACAGAGACAGTAGATCTAGCTGGTCTAGTGGTCTGTCATAATACAATAGAGACAGTAGATCTAGCTGGTCTGTCATAATATAATAGAGGCATTAGATCTAGCCGATCTGTCATAATATAATAGAGACAGTAGATCAAGCTGGTCTGTCATAATAAAATAGAGACAGTAGATCTAGCTGGTCTGTCATAATATAATAGCGACAGTAGATCTAGCTGGTCTGTCATAATATAATAGAGACAGTAGATCTAGCTGGTCTGTCATAATATAATAGAGACAGTAGATCTAGCTGGTCTGTCATAATATAATAGAGACAGTAGATCTAGCTGGTCTGTCATAATACAATAGAGACAGTAGATCTAGCTGGTCTGTCATAATATAATAGAGACAGTAGATCTAGCTGGTCTGTCATAATATAATAGAGACAGTAGATCTAGCTGGTCTGTCATAATATAATAGAGACAGTAGATCTAGCTGGTCTGTCATAATATAATAGAGACAGTAGATCTGAGCCGGTCTGTCATAATATAATAGAGACAGTAGATCTAGCTGGTCTGTCATAATATAATAGAGACAGTAGATCTAGCTGGTCTGTCATAATACAATAGAGACAGTAGATCTAGCTGGTCTGTCATAATATAATAGAGACAGTAGATCTAGCTGGTCTGTCATAATATAATAGAGACAGTAGATCTAGCTGGTCTGTCATAA
>NW_026287214.1:0-3390 GCF_023373465.1 Oncorhynchus keta | reverse complement strand
CAGACATTTTACATTTACATTTAAGTCATTTAGCAGACGCTCTTATCCAGAGCGACTTACAAATTGGTGCATTCACCTTATGACATCCAGTGGAACAGCCACTTTACAATAGTGCATCTAAATCTTAAAGGGGGGTGAGAAGGATTACTTTATCCGTTCCCCCACAGCCCGTAGGCAAGCACCATGGTCTTGTAGCGGATGCGAGCTTCAACTGGAAGCCAGTGGAGAGAGCGGAGGAGCGGGGTGACGTGAGAGAACTTGGGAAGGTTGAACACCAGACGGGCTGCAGCGTTCTGGATGAGTTGTAGGGGCTTAATGGCACAGGCAGGGAGCCCAGCCAACAGCGAGTTGCAGTAATCAAGACGGGAGATGACAAGTGCCTGGATTAGGACCTGCGCCGCTTCCTGTGTGAGGCAGGGTCGTACTCTGGATGTTGTAGAGCATGAACCTACAGGAACGGGCCACCGCCTTGATGTTAGTTGAGAACGTCAGGGTGTTGTCCAGGATCACGCCAAGGTTCTTAGCGCTCTGGGAGGAGGACACAATGGAGTTGTCAACCGTGATGGCGAGATCATGGAACGGGCAGTCCTTCCCGGGAGGAAGAGGAGCTCCGTCTTGCTGAGGTTCAGCTTGAGGTGGTGATCCGTCATCCACACTGATATGTCTGCCAGACATGCAGAGATGCGATTCGCCACCTGGTCATCAGAAGGGGAAAGGAGAAGATTAATTGTGTGTCGTCTGCATAGCAATGATAGGAGAGACCATGAGGTTATGACAGAGCCAAGTGACTTGGTGTATAGCGAGAATAGGAGAGGGCCTAGAACAGAGCCCTGGGGGACACCAGTGGTGAGAGCGCGTGGTGAGGAGACAGATTCTCGCCACGCCACCTGGTAGGAGCGACCTGTCAGGTAGGACGCAACCAAGCGTGGGCCGCGCCGGAGATGCCCAACTCGGAGAGGGTGGAGAGGAGGATCTGATGGTTCACAGTATCGAAGGCAGCCGATAGGTCTAGAAGGATGAGAGCAGAGGAGAGTTAGCTTTAGCAGTGCGGAGCGCTCCGTGATACAGAGAAGAGAAGTCTCAGTTGAATGACTAGTCTTGAAACCTGACTGATTTGGATCAAGAAGGTCATTCTGAGAGAGATAGCGGTAGAGCTGGCCAAGGACGGCACGCCTCAAGAGTTTTGGAGAGAAAAGAAAGAAGGGATACTGGTCTGTAGTTGTTGACATCGGAGGGATCGAGTGTAGGTTTTTTCAGAAGGGGTGCAACTCTCGCTCCTCTTGAAGACGGAAGGGACGTAGCCAGCGGTCAGGGATGAGTTGATGAGCGAGGTGAGGTAAGGGAGAAGGTCTCCGAAATGGTCTGGAGAAGAGAGGAGGGGATAGGGTCAAGCGGGCAGGTTGTTGGGCGGCCGTCGTCACAAGACGAGATTTCATCTGGAGAGAGAGGGGAGAAAGAGGTCAGAGCACAGGGTAGGGCAGTGTGAGCAGAACTAGCGGTGTCGTTTGACTTAGCAAACGAGGATCGGATGTCGCCGACCTTCTTTTCAAAATGGTTGACGAAGTCATCTGCAGAGAGGAGGAGGGGGGGGGAGGAGGATTCAGGAGGAGGAGAAGGTGGCAAAGAGCTTCCTAGGGTTAGAGGCAGATGCTTGGAATTTAGAATGGTAGAAAGTGGCTTTAGCAGCAGAGACAGAGGAGGAAAATGTAGAGGGAGGGAGGAAAGGATGCCAGGTCCGCAGGGAGGCAGTGAGTTTTTCCTCCATTTCCGCCGGCTGCCCGGGAGTCTCTGTTCTGTGAGCTCGCAATGAGTCGCCGAGCCACGGAGCGGGAGGGAGGACCCTGCTTCTGCCTGAGGATAGGGGACATAGAGAGTCAAAGGATGCAGAAAGGGAGGAGAGGAGGGTTGAGGAGGCAGAATCAGGAGATAGGTTGAGAAGGTTTGAGCAGAGGGAAGAGATGATAGGATGGAAGAGGAGAGAGTAGCGGGGGAGAGAGAGCGAAGGTTGGGACGGCGCGATACCATCCGAGTAGGGGCAGTGTGGGAAGTGTTGGATGAGAGCGAGAGGGAAAAGGATACAAGGTAGTGGTCGGAGACTTGGAGGGGAGTTGCAATGAGGTTAGTGGAAGAACAGCATCTAGTAAAGATGAGGTCGAGCGTATTGCCTGCCTTGTGAGTAGGGGGAAGGTGAGAGGGTGAGGTCAAAAGAGGAGAGGAGTGGAAAGAAGGAGGCAGAGAGGAATGAGTCAAAGGTAGACGTGGGGAGGTTAAAGTCGCCCAGAACTGTGAGAGGTGAGCCGTCCTCAGGAAAGGAGCTTATCAAGGCATCAAGCTCATTGATGAACTCTCCGAGGGAACCTGGAGGGCGATAAATGATAAGGATGTTAAGCTTGAAAGGGCTGGTAACTGTGACAGCATGGAATTCAAAGGAGGCGATAGACAGATGGGTAAGGGGAGAAAGAGAGAATGACCACTTGGGAGAGATGAGGATCCCGGTGCCACCACCCCGCTGACCAGAAGCTCTGGGTGTGCGAGAACACGTGGGCGGACGAAGAGAGAGCAGTAGGAGTGGCAGTGTTATCTGTGGTGATCCATGTTTCCGTCAGTGCCAAGAAGTCGAGGGACTGGAGGGAGGCATAGGCTGAGATGAACTCTGCCTTGTTGGCCGCAGATCGGCAGTTCCAGAGGCTACCGGAGACCTGGAACTCCACGTGGGTCGTGCGCGCTGGGACCACCAGATTAGGTGACGCGGCCACGCGGTGTGGAGCGTTTGTATGGTCTGTGCAGAGAGGAGAGAACAGGGATAGACAGACACATAGTTGACAGGCTACAGAAGAGGCTACGCTAATGCAAAGGAGATTGAATGACAAGTGGACTACACGTCTCGAATGTTCAGAAAGTTAAGCTTACGTAGCAAGAATCTTATTGACTAAAATGATTAAAATGATACAGTACTGCTGAAGTAGGCTAGCTGGCAGTGGCTGCGTTTGTTGACTTTGTAGGCTAGCTGGCAGTGGCTGCGTTGTTGACACTACACTAATCAAGTCGTTCCGCTGAGTGTAATAGTTTCTACAGTGCTGCTATTCGGGGCCAGCTGGCTAGCTAGCAGTGTTGATTACGTTACGCTGGCGCTAAAAGAACGACAATAGCTGGCTAGCTAACCTAGAAAATCGCTCTAGACTACACAATTATCTTTGATACAAAGATGCTATGTAGCTAGCTATGTAGCTAGCTACGATCAAACAAATCAAACCGTTGTACTGTAATGAAATTAAATGAAAATGTGATACTACCTGTGGAGCGAAGCTGAATGCGACCGGGTTGTTGAGTTCTATCTCAAGACGTTGGGCTAGCTGTTGGCTAGCTAGCAGTGTCTCCTACGTTAAGGAT
>NW_026287213.1:2500-5000 GCF_023373465.1 Oncorhynchus keta | reverse complement strand
ATATTTACCACCACAGACAGATGCCGGCACTAAGACCGCACTCAGCCAACTGTATAAGGAAATAATCAAACAGGAAACCACTCACCCAGAGGCGGCGCTCCTAATGGCCGGAGACTTTAATGCAGGGAAACTTAAATCAGTTCTACCAAATTTATATCAACATGTTAAATGTGCAACCAGAGGAAAAGATTCTAGATCACCTGTACTCCACACACAGAGACGTGTACAGTGCTCTCCCCCGCCCTCCATTTGGTAAATCCGACCACAACTCTATCCTCCTGATTCCTGCTGACAAGCAAAAATTAAAGCAGGAAGCACCAGTGACTCGGCCTATAAAAAAATGGTCAGATGAAGCAGATGCTAAACTACAGGACTGTTTTAATATCACAGACTGGAACATGTTCCGGGATTCTTCCGATGACATTAAGGAATACACCACATCAGTCACTGGCTTTATCAATAAGTGCATTGAGGACGTCGTCCCCACAGTGACTGTACGTAAATACCCCAACCAGAAGCCATGGATTACAGGCAACATTCGCACTGAGGTAAAGGGTAGAGCTGCCGCTTTCAAGGAGCGGGACTCTAACCCGGAAGCTTACAAGAAATCCCGCTATGCCCTGCGACAAACCATCAAACAGGCAAAGCGTCAACACAGGGCTAAGATTGAATCATACCACACCAGCTCCGACGCTCGTCGGATGTGGCAGGGACTGCAAACTATTACAGTTTTTTTTGTTAATTATTTCCAATGTGTCAAGTAATTATCTTTTTGTTTTCTCATGATTTGCTTGGGTCTAATTGTGCTGCTGTCCTGGGGCTCTGTGGGGTCTGTTTGTGTTTGCTTTTTTTATTTTTATTTATTTAACCTTTTTTAACCAGGTAGGCAAGTTGAGAACAAGTTCTCATTTACAATTGCGACCTGGCCAAGATAAAGCAAAGCAGTTCGACAGATACAACGACACAGAGTTACACATGGAGTAAAACAAACATACAGTCAATAATACAGTATAAACAAGTCTATATACAATGTGAGCAAATTAGGTGAGAAGGGAGGTAAAGGCAAAAAGGCCACGGTGGCAAAGTAAATACAATATAGCAAGTAAACAGAGCCCCAGGGCCAGCTTGCTTAGGGACTCTTCTCCAGGTTCATCTCTCTGTAGGTAATGGCTTTGTTTTGGAAGGTTTGGGAATCGCTTCCTTTTAGGTGGTTATAGAATTTAACGGCTCTTTTCTGGATGTTGATAATTAGTGGGTATCGGCCTAATTCTGCTCTGCATGCATTATTTGGTGTTTTACATTGTACACTGAGGATGGTTTTGCAGAATTCTGCATACAGAGTCTCAATTTGGTGTTTGTCCCATTTAGTCAATTATTGGTTGGTGAGCGGACCCCAGACCTCACAACCATAAAGGGCAATGGGTTCTATGACTGATTCAAGTATTGTTTGCCAGATCCTAATTGGGATGTCGAAATTTATGTTCCTTTTGATGGCTTTGTAGAATGCCCTTCTTGCCTTGTCTCTCAGATTGTTTCTGTCTCTCTGCTTTGTGGAAGTTACCTGTCGTTCTGATGTTTAGACCTCTTTCTCTCTGTCTCTGTCTCTCTCTCTGTCTCTCTGTCTCTCTCTCTCTCTCTCTCTCTCTCTCTCTCTCTCTCTCTCTCTCTCTCTCTCTCTCTCTCTCTCTCTCTCTCTGTCTCTGTCTGTCTCTCTGTCTCTCTGTCTCTTTCTCTCTGTCTCTTTCTGTCTCTGTCTTCTCTCTCTGTCTCTCTCTCTCTGTCTCTCTCTCTCTGTCTCTGTCTCTGTCTCTCTCTCTGTCTCTCTCTCTCTCTGTCTCTCTGTCTCTCTGTCTCTCTCTCTCTCTCTGTCTCTCTCTCTCTGTCTGTCTCTCTCTCTGTCTCTCTCTCTCTCTCTCTCTCTCTCTGTCTCTCTCTCTCTGTCTCTCTCTCTCTGTGTCTCTCTCTCTCTGTCTCTCTCTCTGTCTCTCTGTCTCTCTCTCTGTCTTCTCTCTCTGTCTTCTCTCTCTCTCTCTCTGTCTTCTGTCTCTCTCTCTCTCTCTCACTCTGTCTCTGTAGAGTAAACATGACACTCACAAGTTTCAAAGGAATAGACACTTTTCAAAACTAATATTATGGCTATGTACAGTGTTATAATGATGTGCAAATAGTTCAAGTACAAAAGGGAAAATAATTTAACATAAATATGCAGGAAGATTTATATAAATATAAATGTATTTAACATAAATATTTACAATGGTGTTTCTTCTTCAATGGTTGACCTTTTCTTGTGGCAACAGGTCACAAATTGTGCTGCTGTGATGGCACACTGTGGTATTTCACCCAAGAGATATGGGAGTTTATCAAAATTGGATTTGTTTTGGAATTCTTTGTGGATCTGTGTAATCTGAGGGAAATATGTGTCTCTAATATTTACCACCACAGACAGATGCCGGCACTAAGACCGCACTCAGCCAACTGTATAAGGAAATAATCAAACAGG
>NW_026287212.1:22500-67768 GCF_023373465.1 Oncorhynchus keta | reverse complement strand
GGATGGTTGAGCATGATGTACTTCTTAAAGAAGAGTGTCTTGTTGATCAGATGGTTCAGGCATGGTGTACTTCTTAAAGAAGAGTCTTGTTGACTGGATGGTTGAGCATGTGTACTTCTTAAAGAAGAGAGTCTTGTTGACCGGATGGTTAGAGCATGGCGCACTTCTTAAAGAAGTGTGTCCTGGTTGATCGTAATGTTGAGCATGGTGTGACTTCTTAGAAGAGAGTCTTGTTGACTGGAGGTTGAGCACTGGCGTACTTCTTAAAGAAGAATCTTGCTGATCAAGTATGGTTGAGCATGGTGTACTTCTTAAGAAAAGAGTCTTGTTGACTCGGATGGTTGAAGCATGGTGTACTTCTTAAGAAGAGGAGTCTTGTTGATCGTATAGTTAAGCATGGTGTACTTCTTAAAGAAGAGAGTCTTGTTGATCGTATAGTTGAGCATACGTGTACTTCTTAAAGAAGAGAGTCTTGTTGATCGTAGAGTTGAGCATGGTGTACTTCTTAAGAAGAGAGTCTTGTTGACTGGATGGTTGAGCATGGTGTACTTCTTAAAGAAGAGAGTCTTGTTGATTGGATGGTTGAGCATGGCGTACTTCTTAAAGAAGGTGTCTTGTTGATCGGATGGTTGAGCATGGTGTACTTCTTAAAGAAGAGTATTGTTGACTGGATGGTGGAGCATGGTGTATTTCTTAAAGAAGAGAGTCTTGTTGATCGGATGGTTGAGCATGGTGTTCTTCTTAAGAAAGAGTCGCCTTGTTGATCGTATAGTTGAAGCATGGTGTACTTCTTAAAGAAGAGTGTCTGGTTGATCGTGATAAGTTGAAGCATGGTGTACTTCTTAAAGAAGAGAGATCTTGTTGATCGGATGGTTTGAAGCATAGTGTACTTCTTAAAAGAGAGAGTCTTGTTGATCGGATGGTTGAGCATAGTGTACTTCTTAAAGAAGAGTAGTCTTGTTGATCAGATGGTTGAGCATGGTGTTCTTCTTAAAGAAAGAGAGTCTTGTTGATCGGATGGTTGAGCATAGTGTACTTCTTAAAGAAGAGAGTCTTGTTGATCGGATGGTTGAGCATGGTGTACTTCTTAAAGAAGAGAGTCTTGTTGATCGGATGGTTGAGCATGGTGTACTTCTTAAAGAAGAGAGTCTTGTTGACTGGTATGGTTGAGCATGGCGTACTTCTTAAAGAAGAGAGTCTTGTTGATCGTATAGTTGAGCATGGTGTACTTCTTAAAGAAGAGAGTCTTGTTGATCGTATAGTTGAGCATGGTGTACTTCTTAAAGAAGAGTAGTCTTGTTGATCGTAGAGGTTGAGCATGGTGTACTTCTTAAAGAAGAGAGTCTTGTTGATTGGATGGTTGAAGCATGATGTACTTCTTAAAGAAGAGTGTCTTGTTGATCAGTATGGTTGAGCATGGTGTACTTCTTAAAGAAGAGAGTCTTGCTGATTGGATGGTTGAGCATGGCGTACTTCTTAAAGAAGAAGAGTCTTGTTGATCTGGATGGTTGAGCATGGCGTACTTCTTAAAGAAGTGTGTCTGGTTGATCGTAATGGTTGAGCATGGTGTACTTCTTAAAGAAGAGAGTCTTGTTGACTGGATGGTTGAGCATGGCGTACTTCTTAAAAGAAGAATCTTGCTGATCGTATAGTTGAGCATGGTGTACTTCTTAAAGAAGAGAGTCTTGTTGACTGGACTTCTTAAAGAAGTTGAGCATGGTGTACTTCTTAAAGAAAAGAGTCTTGTTGACTTCAGGATGTTGAAGCATGGTGTACTGATCGTATCGTATAGTTAAGCATGGTGTACTTCTTAAAGAAAGAGTCTTGTTGATCGTATAGTTGAGCATGGTGTACTTCTTAAAGAAGAGAGTCTTGTTGATCGTAGAGTTGAGCATGGTGTACTTCTTAAAGAAAAGAGAGTCTTGTTGACTGGATGGTTGAGCATGGTGTACTTCTTAAGAAAGAGAGTCTTGTTGATTGGATGGTTGAGCATGGCGTACTTCTTAAGAAAAGTGTCTTGTTGATCAGATGGTTGAGCATGGTGTACTTCTTAAAGAAGAGTCTTGCTGATCGTATGGTTGAGCATGGCGTACTTCTTAAGAAAGTATTGTTGACTGGATGGTGGAGCATGGTGTATTTCTTAAAGAAGAGAGTCTTGTTGATCGGATGGTTGAAGCATGGTGTTCTTCTTAAAAGAAGAGCGTCTTGATCGTATAGTTGAAGCATGGTGTACTTCTTAAAGAAAGTGTCTGAAAGTTGATCGTATAGTTGAGCATGGTGTTCTTCTTAAAGAAGAGAGTCTTATTGATCGGATGGTTGAGCACTTAATGTACTTCTTAAAGAAGAGAGTCTTGTTGACCCAATCGGATGGTTGAAGCATAGTGTACTTCTTAAAGAAGAGTGTCTTATTGATCAGATGGTTGAGCATGGTGTTCTTCTTAAAGAGAGTCTTGTTGATAGGATGGTTGAGCATGGTGTACTTCTTAAAGAAGAGAGTCTTGTTGATCGGATGGTTGAGCATGGTGTACTTCTTAAGAAAAGAGTGTCTTGTTGATCAGATGGTTGAGCATGGTGTACTTCTTAAAGAAAGAGTCTTGTTGACTGGATGGTTGAGCATGGTGTACTTCTTAAAGAAGAGAGTCTTGTTGATCGTATAGTTGAGCATGGTGTACTTCTTAAAGAAGAGAGTCTTGTTGATCGTATAGTTGAAGCATGGTGTACTTCTTAAGAAGAGAGTCTTGTTGATCGATAGAGTTGAGCATGGTGTACTTCTTAAAGAAGAGAGTCTTGTTGACTGGATGGTTGAGCATGGTGTACTTCTTAAAGAAGAGAGTCTTGTTGATCGTATAGTTGAGCATGGTGTACTTCTTAAAGAAGAGAGTCTTGTTGATCGTATGAGTTGAGCATGGTGTACTTCTTAAAGAGAGAGTCTTGTTGATCGTAGAGTTGAGCATGGTGTACTTCTTAAAGAAAGAGTCTTGTTGACTGGATGGTTGAGCATGGTGTACTTCTTAAAGAAGTGTTCTGGTTGATCGTAATGGTTGAAGCATAGTGTACTTCTTAAAAGAAGAGAGTCTTGTTGACTGGATGGTTGAGCATGGCGTACTTCTTAAGAGAAGAATCTTGCTGATCGTATGGTTGAAGCATGGTGTACTTCTTAAAGAAGTAGTCTTAGTTGACTCGGATGGTTGAGCATAGGTGTACTTCTTAAAGAAGAAGTCTTGTTGATCGATATAGTTGAGCATGGTGTACTTCTTCAAGAAGAAAGTCTTGTTGATCGTATAGTTGAGCATGGTGTACTTCTTAAAGAAGAAGTCTTGTTGACTGGATGGTTGAAGCATGGTGTACTTCTTAAAGAAGAAGTGTCTTGTTGATCAGTATGGTTGAGCATGGTGTACTGCTTAAAGAGAGAGTCTTGTTGATTCGTATGAGTTGAAGCATGGTGTACTTCTTAAAGAAAAGAGTCTTGTTGATCGGATAGTTAAGCATGGTGTACTTCTTAAAGAAGAGAGTCTTGTTGATCGTATAGTTGAGCATGGTGTACTTCTTAAAGAAGAGAGTCTTGTTGATCGTAGAGTTGAGCATGGTGTACTTCTTAAAGAAGAGAGTCTTGTTGACTGGATGGTTGAGCATGGTGTACTTCTTAAAGAAGAGAGTCTTGTTGATTGGATGGTTGAGCATGGCGTACTTCTTAAAGAAGGGTGTCTTGTTGATCAGATGGTTGAGCATAGGTGTACTTCTTAAAGAAGAGTCTTGCTGATCGTATGGTTGAGCATAGGCGTACTTCTTAAAGAAGAGTATTGTTGACTGGATGGTGGAGCATGGTGTATTTCTTAAAGAAGAGAGTCTTGTTGATCGGATGGTTGAGCATGGTGTTCTTCTTAAGAAGAGCGTCTTGTTGATCGTATAGTTGAGCATGGTGTACTTCTTAAAGAAGAGTGTCTGGTTGATCGGTATAGTTGAGCATGGTGTTCTTCTTAAAGAAGAGAGTCTTGTTGATCGGATGGTTGAGCATAGTGTACTTCTTAAGAAGAGAGTCTTGCTGCTCGGATCCGTCTGAGCATAGTGCACTCTTCTTTTAAAGAAGTAGCGTCTATGCTCGACCAGCCGGTCGAGCAAGGCGTCTCTTCTTAAAGAAGCGAGCCATGCTCAGCCATCCGATCGCTGAGCAAGGCTCGCTACTTAAAGAAGAGACGCCATGCTCGACCGGCTGGTCGAGCATAGTGCACTCTTCTTTAAAAGAAGTAGCGTCTATGCTCAGACGCATCCGAGCAGCAAGACTCTCTTCTTAAGAAGCACGCTATGCTCAACCATCCGATCAACAAGACTCTCTTCTTTAAGAAGAACACCATGCTCAACTATACGATCAACCAGACACTCTTCTTTAAGAAGTACACCATGCTCAACTATACGATCAACAAGACGCTCTTCTTTAAGAAGAACACCATGCTCAACCATCCGATCAACAAGACTCTCTTCTTTAAGAAATACACCATGCTCCACCATCCAGTCAACAATACTCTTCTTTAAGAAGTACGCCATGCTCAACCATACGATCAGCAAGACTCTTCTTTAAGAAATTGCACCGTAAGCCAGCCATCTGATCAACAAGACACCCTTCTTCCAAGAGTACGCCATGCTCAACCATCAATCAACAAGACTCTCTTCTTTAAGAGTACACCGTAACTCAACCATCAGTCAACAAGACTCTATTCTTACAGAAGTGCGCCATGCTGCTCTACGTCAACAGGGCTCTCTTCTTTAAGAAATTGCACCATCTTTCAACGTACGATCAAGATCGCTGCAGAAGTACGCCATGCTTAACTATACGATCAACAAGACTCTCTTCTTTAAGAAGTGCACCGCTCTTTCCCTTACGATCAGTGCAAGACTCTCTTCTTCTAAGTACACAGCAACTACGTCAGCAAGACTCTTCTTCTTTCAGAAGTACACCATGCTCAACCATCCAGTCAACAAGACTCTCTTCTTTAAGAAGTACACCATGCTCAACTTGCCGATCAACCAAGACTCTCTTCTTTTGGAAGTACCCCATGTAACTACGATCCGGCAAGACTCTCTTCTTTAGAAGTACGCCATGCTCAACCCATCCCACGTCTAACAAAGATATAACTGTTAAGAAGTACACCATGCTCAACCTACGATCAGCAAGATTCTTCTTTAAGAAGTACGCCATGCTCAACCATCAGTCAGCAAGACTCTCTTCTTTAAGAAGTACACCATGCTCAACCATTACGATCAACCAGACACACTTCTTTAAGAAGTACGCCAATAACATCCCATCAACAAGACTCTCTTCTTTAAGAAGTACACCATGCTCAACTCCTACGATCAACAAGACTCTTTCTTTAAGAAGTACACCATGCACCATCCCGATCAACAAGACTCTCTTCTTTAAGAAGTACACCATGCTCAACTATACGATCAACAAGACTCTCTTCTTTAAGTACACCATGCTCAACATCCAGTCAACAGGGCTCTCTTCTTTAAGAGTACACCATGCTCAACTCTACGATCAACAAGACTCTCTTCTTTAAGAAGTACACCATGCTCAACTATACGATCAACAAGACTCTCTTCTTTAAGAAGTACACCATGCTCAACTATACGATCAACAAGACTCTCTTCTTTAAGAAGTACGCCATGCTCAACCATCCAGTCAACAAGACTCTCTTCTTTAAGAAGTACACCATGCTCAACCATCTGATCAACAAGACACTCTTCTTTAAGAAGTACACCATGCTCAACCATCCGATCAACAAGACTCTCTTCTTTAAGAAGTACACCATGCTCAACCATCCGATCAACAAGACTCTCTTCTTTAAGAAGAACACCATGCTCAACCATCTGATCAACAAGACACTCTTCTTTAAGAAGTACACTATGCTCAACCATCCGATCAACAAGACTCTCTTCTTTAAGAAGTACACTATGCTCAACCATCCGATCAACAAGACTCTCTTCTTTAAGAAGAACACCATGCTCAACTATACGATCAACCAGACACTCTTCTTTAAGAAGTACCACCATGCTCAACTATACGATCAACAAGACGGCTCTTCTTTAAGAAGAAGAACACCATGCTCAACCATCCGATCAAGACTCTCTTCTTTAAGAAATACACCATGCTCCACCATCCAGTCAACAATACTCTTCTTTAAAATGCGCCATGCTCAACCATAAATCAGCAAGACTCTTCTTTAAGTACACTATGCTCAACCATCCGATCAACAAGACTCTCTTCTTTAAGAAGAACACCTTGCCATGCTCCAACTATCGATCAACCAGACACTCTTCTTTAAGAAGTACATGCTCAACCATACGTCAGCAAGACTCTTCTTTAAGAAGTACTTAAGAATGTACACCATTTAAGAAGTACTTCAACTCCCCATCCAATCTGGCTTGTAAGGGGCTCTCTCTTCTTTATAAAAGTACCACAGCTCCCAACTTCATCAGTCAACAGGGCTCTCTCTTTATCTTTAAGTACTACAGTACCATGGCTTTGCTCTCACGATCAACAAGACTCTCTTCTTTAAGAAGTATATGCTAACCATCCCGATCAACAAGACTCTCTTCTTTAAGAAGTACACCATGCTCAGCTATACGATCAACAAGACTCTCTTCTTTAAGAAGTACACCATGCTCAACCATCCAGTCAAGCAAGACTCTCTTTTCTTTAAGAAGTACACCATGTAACCATTGCGATCCCGGATTCTTTGTCTTTAAGAAGTACTTCATGCTCAGCCATCCAGTCAACAAGACTCTCTTCTTTTTCTATCTTCTTTAAGTACACCATGCTCAACCATTACAATCAATACAAGACTCTTCTTTAGAAGTACGCCATGCTCAACCATCCGGTCAGATCAACAAGACACTAATTCTTCTTTAAGAAGTACATCATGTACTCAAGCAATCAATCAGCAGACTCTCTTCTTTAAGAAGTACACCATGTAACCTCCATCTGATCAGCAAGATATCTTTCTTTAAGAGGCTGCATAATGCTCAACTATACGATCAACAAGACTCTCTTCTTAAGAAGTACACCATGCTCAACTATACGATCAGCAAGACTCTTCTTTAAGAAGTACGCCATGCTCAACCATCCAGTCAACAAGACTCTCTTCTTTAAGAAGTACACCATGCTCAACCATCTGATCAACAAGACACTCTTCTTTAAGAAGTACACCATGCTCAACCATCCGATCAACAAGACTCTCTCTTTAAGAAGTACACCATGCTCAACCATCCGATCAACAAGACTCTTCTTTAAGAAGAACACCATGCTCAACCATCTGATCAACAGACATCTTCTTAAGAAGTACACTATGCTCAACCATCCGATCAACAAGACTCTCTTCTTTAAGAAGTACACTATGCTCAACCATCCGATCAACAAGACTCTCTTCTTTAAGAAGAACACCATGCTCAACTATACGATCAACCAGACACTCTTCTTTAAGAAGTACACCATGCTCAACTATACGATCAACAAGACGCTCTTCTTTAAGAAGAACACCATGCTAACCATCCGATCAACAAGACTCTCTTCTTTAAGAAATACACCATGCTCCACCATCCAGTCAGCAATGCTCTTCTTTAAGAAGTACACCATGCTCAACCATCTGATCAACAAGACACCTCTTTCTTAAGAAGTACGCCATGCTCAACCATCCAATCAACAAAGACTCTCTTCTTTAAGAAGTACACCATGCTCAACCATCCAGTCAACAAGACTCTCTTTCTTTAAGAAGTACACCATGCTCAACTTACGATCAACAAGACTCTCTTCTTTAAGAAGTACACCATGCTCAACTATACGATCAACAAGACTCTCTTCTTTAAGAAGTACACCATGCTTAACTATACGATCAGCAAGACTCTCTTCTTAAGAAGCACACCATGCTCAACCATCCAGTCAACAAGACTCTCTTCTTTAAGAAGTACACCATGCTCAACTATTAATGATCAGCAAGACTCTTCTTTAAGAAGTACGCCATGCTCAACCATCCAGTCAACAAGACTCTCTTCTTTAAGAAGTACCCATGCTCAACCATTACGATCAACCAGACACACTTCTTTAAGAAGTACGCCATGCTCAACCATCCAGTCAACAAGACTCTTTCTTAAGAAGTACGCCTGCTCAACCATCCAATCAACAAGACTCTTCTTTAAGAAGTACACCATGCTCAACCATCTGATCAACAAGACACTCTTCTTTAAGAAGTACATCATGCTCAACCATCCGATCAACAAGACTCTCTTCTTTAAGAAGTACACCATGCTCAACCATCCGATCAACAAGACACCCTTCTTTAAGAAGTACGCCATGCTCAACCATCCAATCAACAAGACTCTTCTTTAAGAAGTACACCATGCTCAACCATCCAGTCAACAAGACTCTCTTCTTTAAGAAGTACACCATGCTCAACCATCCAGTCAACAAGACGATCTGCTAGTCCTTTCCGGGAGTGGATCTCACCGTTGTTGCGGGAGAGTCCGAAGGTTCTCGGAAAGAGCGCCACACATTCAGGCAGAATGAAGCATTAAGGGTTAACTGTGCGATGAGCCTAAAGACACCTTTCCAGATCCTTCCTTCCTACACTGACACACACACACACACACACACACACACACACACACACACACACACACACACACACACACACACACACACACACACACACACACACACACACACACACACACACACACACACACACACACACACACACACACACACACACACACACACACACACACACACACACACACACACACACACACAAATCTACACCGTCTTAAGAAACAACAGAGGAGCAGCTGATGAACAGCTTAGCTTCACTTTGGCCACGGAGCAACATCTAAAACCTGTTGTTCTTTATCTTCTCCCTTAATTGGCAGCATCAGTTCTCTCTCTCGGTCTCTCTCAAAATGAACAACACGTCAAGCTTCTGAACCCAGATTTAAGCCCTCGCGCCTGTTTATTTATCTATTTCATGATACTCTGAACAATAGGAGCCGGGAATGGCAAGTGACAGCCATGTCTAATATCTCTTTCTGACAATTCAGCCCATTTTCTTTTTCCTCCTCCCTTCTCCCCCGGCACTTGATGTCTTTATGCCTAGAGGGATAGAGGTTGAGAGTGCAGCAGTATGAAAGGGGCTGGTGTGACCGGAGAGACTGAACCTACAGGAGGAGAGTATTAAAAGCAGAAGGCGGAGGGAGAGAAGCAGGGATGGGCGGGAGGAACCGGGGGAGGGAGAGTGAGGGCACCCCGCCTGGGCCCAGGCCTCTCCGCTGGCAGCCCACATCTTGGCCTGAGATGGCTTTTGTCATGTGGGATAAAAGAGGTCTCTTCTTCACTTGGACATGGAACAATGCGGGTTTGTGTCGTCCGGGCTGGGGCAGTAGCCCTTTCTGGGGGCCCGGCAGATGTTGAAATGAGGATGATTTATTAGCCCTGTTGTGTCCTTGGTGGCACTTGGCCCAAGTCCCAGACTTAAAGAGTGAGAGCCAAGGGGAGAAGGAGGGGGCAGAGGAGGAGGTGGCCATGGATCAGAGAGACAGAGACATCTTAATAACTTTGGAGGCGATTTTTGCTCTCCGACCGTCATGGGATTTTTGCCCAATTTCACTGAGAAAAAAATAACTGGGTCCAGGGTTATCTGCATCACTGAGCCAAACATTGTCACCCGGCGCTAACCCCCCACCCAGGCTGCTCTACCCTCCACTACTCCTTCATCCGTCCCAAAAACACTCTACCCCACCTATCCAGTCTTCTATAAAACGACAGAGGAGTCAGTCATCATTCCCAACGGCCGAGTAAGATACCTCCCAACCTGACTCTGTGTGTGGGGAATATGTGTGCATGGCCGTCTGTGTGTGTGTGTGTGTGTGTGTGTGTGTGTGTGTGTGTGTGTGTGTGTGTGTGTGTGTGTGTGTGTGTGTGTGTGTCCGAACAGACTCTACTAGGCCCTGTGGCCGATGACCAGTATGTTGAAGGTGCTCCCCTTCCTTTAAAGACCCTTCTTCCAACTCGTGACTCTCACCCTCTACCCTGGATGTTTAATCTCCTGTGTTGTTGTTCCACACTGACTGTCAGACCCCCTCCTAATAGACCACTGTGGAAGAGGTCAGTTAAAATGGGAGGGAGCAAGTTTGTTTTCATCGAGGGCCACTGGGAAAGATTGATTGGCAAGACAATTTACTGCCCAGCGATCATACCTTCTTCTCCTTCTCTCCTTCCCCCTTGCACCTCCCTCCCTCAGATCCAAACCTGCCGAGAGGCAGCACGTGAATGTAGGGTTGTAGTAGTCAGAGGTTTGGGGTTTTCGCTGGAGCCACAAGGGGGAAAAAGACTGATTGCCTGTGGATTTCCTGAGACGCAAGGGGTCTATTGGCCAGACAGGATAATGTGGCAGGTGACCATGTGACTGGGGGCGAGGAAAGAGCCTTTGACATGAATAAGAAGGGGGGTGCAGGTCTGTCATGTGTCACCGCTACTTCTCCTCTCTGTTTAGTGCTTGTACACCCTCCCCACCTCCTCTTCTCTTACTACCCTACCACGGGGCCCGGTGACAACACGTTGAAACTTTAGTTCCGTTTATTAGTAGAACAAATACTGTACGTACAGACACTGCAACCAGTGCCTAAAGGTTGAACGACAGCACATTGATATATGACGGAGAGACGAGAGATTCTATTTATTTGGTGGAGAAGTGAGAACAGCGGAGTGGCTGGTCTGTAAGTGCTGTTTTTATGGCTGGATTCAAAACCCCCCACTGCCTGTGACAAGCCTTCAAACATTGCCTAGGTTAATGACTCCTTGCTCTCAGCTATCTATCACGGCATCTACATCAGCAGAACGCTGCTAAAAAACCAATGGCATATTTTTCTCCCACAAGACATGATGTGAGAAAGACATGATTGGGGGCAGGGGCGGACACTGTTAAAGCTCCAAGGCATTCTTGTTCTATACTAGTATTCTGGATTAGCCTAGCACCTATGTTTTTAAGGATGTGCAAATGTCCAAACTTAAGTAACCATCTCTTCTGAGCTGTCCCAAGTACCACACTGAGAAGAGTAGAGAATAAAAAAATGCCTCTTCTCCTCTCTGCGATTTCTGCCTCTTCCCTTTAATTTGGCTGGCTCTCTGGCCATGTGAATGGGTGAGTGGGGACAATGATATATATGGGGGTCATGGAGGGATGCTGGGGGAAGAATGCTGGCCTTGATGTTGGCGGACCCTGACGTTGATTAATGAGACTGATGACATGGGCAGAATGGACGAGAGAGAGAGAGAGAGAGAGAGAGAGAGAGAGAGAGAGAGAGAGAGAGAGAGAGAGAGAGAGAGAGAGAGAGAGAGAGAGAGAGAGAGAGAGAGAGAGAGAGAGAGAGAGAGAGAGAGAGAGAGAGAGAGAGAGAGAGAGAGAGAGAGAGAGAGAGAGAGAGAGAGAGAGAGAGAGAGAGAGAGAGAGAGAGAGAGAGAGAGAGAGAGAGAGAGAGAGAGAGAGAGAGAGAGAGAGAGAGAGAGAGAGAGAGAGAGAACCTGTCCTGAACCTGACTATTGCTCCCCAAACTCCTGGTAAAGTATTATCTCTTCTCCTCTTCTCTCCTCCTTGCTCAAACTCCCGAGGCCTAAACGGAGGGAGAAAGAAGTGGGAATAAAGTTGCCGTCCTATTTTCTCTTTTCTGAACCGCAGCAGACCTGGCCGGTTTCCCGGCGTATCATTCGAATAAGGTGCTTCTGAGTACGCCATTTTCACCGGGAAAAATGCTGTTCGAATGCCGGAGCTATCATCGGGCTTGGCTAAATGCTGTTAAATTAGCCAAAGCTGTCACCGGGCTTGGCTAAATGCTGTTCGAATTAGCCGGAGCTGTCACCGGGCTTGACTAAATGCTGTTTGAATTAGCCGGAGCTGTCACAAGTCGCCTTCCGCGTGTTTCGCGGCCGCCGACCACAACATGGAAGACACAAACAAGACAGACAATGTTGACTACATGGACTTTGGGATAGGTGAGGCCTAGAGAAATAGACAGATACAGCAATAAACCTATACAGAGTAATACTGTTGATACTTTGACTGGATGTGGTCGGTCGCGGTTCAAACCCAAGGTTAAGCCAATTAAATAGAGTGATGTTCCGGATATGAAAGTCTGAATAAAAGAAGAATATACATTATTTGACAATATGTCACCCTCACTCAAAAGATCACTTCATTTTCATCAAACGCTCTGACTTTATGAAGACATCTTGTATGTGATTATACAACAACATTAACTACTACTGTGAACACTTGTACATGATTATACATGATCAACAACATTAACTACTTCTGTGAACACAGAAATGGAACGGGTCATATTATAGTCAGACATTATGTATAATCGGGTCACATATGTTTTAACACTTTGTCATACTTTACTGATCTGTAGCCTCTGGCCATCCACTCCCATTGTCTAGCCACTCATCTATGGGTAAACAAGGCACAAACCCCCCAGCCGCTTCAAAACAAAGTACCCATACTGATCTGTAGCCTCTGGCCATCCACTCCCATTGTCTAGCCACTCATCATCTATAGGTAAACAAGGCACAAACCCCCCAGCCGCTTCAAAACAAAGTACCCATACTGATCTGTAGCCTCTGGACATCCACTCCCATTGTCTAGCGACTCATTTATAGGTAAACAAGGCACAAACCCCAGCCACTTCAAAACTCGCCACAATGGCCAGTTTTCCTCCCAATTTGCTGGTGGAGAAAGGCCGGATCAGGGGCCTTTCACAGACTCTGAGTGGAGGGCCTAATTCAGACTCAACCTGAACCTAACCCTTAATATCCCCATCGACACCCCGGCCTATATTTAGGGAGCTCCTGACTGGCGTAGTCGTGAACAAAATGAGGAATGAACAGAGTTCGCACACGGATGAAAATCATTCACGCACCGAAAGTTCTCGTCCACAGACTCCTCTCTTTATCCCCCTTTCTAATTAGGCAAGCACACGGCCGAGTTCCACTACATCTCTCTGCCCCCAACTCCCATTTCCCCCAACTCTTCACATATTAGGCAAGCACACGGCCAGTTCCACTACATCTCTCTGCCCCCCAACTCCCATTTCCCCCAACTCTTCGCATATTAGGCAAGCACACGGCCGAGTTCCACTACATCTCTATGCCCTCCCAACTCCCATTTCCCCCAACTCTTCACATATTAGGCAAGCACACGGTCGAGTTCCACTACATCTCTCTGCCCCCCAACTCCCATTTCCCCCAACTCTTCACATATTAGGCAAGCACACGGTCGAGTTCCACTACATCTCTCTGCCCCCCAACTCCCATTTCCCCCAACTCTTCACATATTAGGCAAGCACACGGCCGAGTTCCACTACATCTCTGCCCCCCAACTCCCATTTCCCCAACGCTTCACATATTAGGCAAGCACACGGCCGGGTTCCACTACATCTCTCTGCCCCCCAACTCCCATTTCCCCCCAACTCTTCACATATTAGGCAAGCACACGGCCGAGTTCCACTACATCTCTCTGCCCCCCAACTCCCATTTCCCCCAACGCTTCACATATTAGGCAAGCACACGGCCGGGTTCCACTACATCTCTGCCCCCCAACTCCCATTTCCCCCAACTCTTCACATATTAGGCAAGCACACGGCCGAGTTCCACTACATCTCTCTGCCCCCCCAACTCCCATTTCCCCCCAACGCTTCACATATTAGGCAAGCACACGGCCGGGTTCCACTACATCTCTCTGCCCCCCAACTCCCATTTCCCCCAACTCTTCACATATTAGGCAAGCACACGGTCGAAGTTCCACTACATCTCTCTGCCCCCCAACTCCCATTTCCCCCAACTCTTCACATATTTGTATTCCCTTTTCCTCTGACACACATTTGACAACCTAATCAACATCCTTTCGACCACAGAGCCCTGCGTCCCCGTCCCCGTCCCCCCGCCCCACCTCTCTGATGTGTTCTTTCACAGCACGATGCCTTAAAGAACTGCTACCTTCCAGGTTCAAGTGCTGTAATAAAAGCAATCAAGGCCTTTCCTACAGATAGGTCAAGTGCAAGGTGCCTCACATGGGGGATGTGGGGATTTGAATTGCTGTCAGCGGAAATAGGAAAGATGCAGACTTCCGCCTTCAGAGACGTGGGGTTGGAAGTTGATGATGTGGACCTCAAAGCCTTTACATGGTGGAGCTTCGCCCTGAGCTCCAGTCCCTTTGGGGGACTTTAAGATGGAGGGAGGAAGGAGAAAGGGAGACAGGCGTCGGCCATTAAGGAAAGGACTACAGGCCTGGTTGAAGGTGTGTGTTTCTGCTCTCTGTGTGTTCGGCAGTGGCACCACCAGATCAGCTGTCCTCCACTCTCCATTCAGTGTCTGCCCGGCTCAGGATACTGAGACAGGAAGGAAGAGATGAGAGGTGCATCTCAAGATAGAGCAGGAGGGTGAGGAGGGGTGGGGGACTAATGAAAGGAGCCTGCGACAGGTAGAGCATTGTAACCGTAGAGCTGAAGCCATGCTTTATTTGCGGGTTATGCAAAAAGTGGCCCCATGGTGAAATAGCCATGCTCTCCGAAATAAATGCTGTAGCTACTTTAATATACATCTGAGTGAAATAACTATGCCCTCTACATGTGCTTGTTATCACTGTGGTAATTAGTTCAGATCAGGTATTTCTCAAGATCCAGAGACGTGTGAAAAGTGAGATCTAACAATTTTGGTGGTTATACAGCACGTCAATCACTATATGGTATTTACAAGTGACCTAAATCATCTATTTAAACATGGCAACCAAAAAACAGTGGACAAAAAGGCAGTGACCCAGGCAAGAGGGCAACAAAACGGTGTTGAGGTCGTGTAGGAACGAGGAGGTGGTGAGGTCTGAAAGGGAACACCCTTGGCTTCCGGGTTGGAACCTTCTCTGACCCTGCTGTCCAGCCACTTTGCCTTGGCTCTGCCAGGGAGAGGAGCGGGATTAGGTGGCCGCAGTAGAGGGGAGGCCAGAAAACCAACCCAATCTCTCTGGAACCGTTTGCTTTGATGTCCACTCTTTTCCCACAGTGCAAACTGAGAGAGACGAGTCAACAGCGAGGGAAAGCGCGGGTCGGCGGTTTGAAAATCAGAACTTTAAGTCGGTAGAGGTTGTAGTGTAAATGAAGTGTGCCGTGGTAGAAATATTGTTGAAAGAAAAGAGGTTGTTACAAACAAATTGAAGATGTTGTGTGGTAGAACCTGAGTGTGTATGCAATCTGCTGAAGTGTAAAATTGTGTAAAATTCACCTGTAGAAGACACAGCAGTCAGATGGGTCACATTTGATTTGGATAGTCAATTATAGAGGATCTACAGATGGTCATAATATCAAAAAATGAGCTGTTTTTCGTATAATTTTTTACCCCCTTTTTCTCCCCAATTTCGTGGTATCCAATTGTTAGTAATTACTATCTTGTCTCATCGCTACAACTCCCGTACGTGCTCGGGAGAGACGAAGGTTGAAAGTCGTGCGTCCTCCGATACACAACCCAACCAAGCCGCACTGCTTAACACAGCGCCCTCCAACCCGGAAGCCAGCCGCACCAATGTGTCGGAGGAAACTGCGCCCGGCCCGCCACAGGAGTCGAACAACTGAACTACACTCCTCGCCAAGCCCTCTCCGCTCCATCTCCCTCCAGAAATGAGTTTGGAGGAGGTGGGGTGGTGAGTGTTGGGGGGATCTGGGTTTGTTTAAGGTCATGCAGACTTTGTTCCACCTGAGAGTTTATCTGGGCTGCGCGGGACAATAAGGTGCGTAATAGAAACCCAAGCTGTGCCGGCTAAATGACTTCACTGATAAGGCCGAATTAGAAGCGCCGGGATCCTTGAGCCCAGGAGAAGATCAGGAGGCAGGAAGGGAGAAAAGAAGGAGAGAAAAGGAAAAGTAGAGGAGGAGGAAAGACAGCAAGGTTGGGGGGGGATCAATAAAGAATGTACCCAAAAGGAGGCCTCTTAAAAGAATCCGTGCGTCCCCTCTCAGTGTCTTGATGGCAACATTCCACAATCACCATTTTGGAAAAGATCAGCCACTCAGAACTGCACTATATATGCAAAAATATGTGGACACCCCTTTAAATGAGTGGATTCGGCTATTTCAGCCCCCATTGCTGACAAGTGACAAATGCAGCTCACTAATGCTTGTGTGGCCGCAAAGGCGGAGGTGTTGCTAACATTTACGATAGCAAATTTCAATTTACAAAAACAAAATTACGTTTATCTTTTTTATTTTTTTATTTCACCCCCTTTTCTCCTAAATGTTTTGTGGTATCCAATTGTTAGTAGTTACTATCTTGTCTCATCGCTACAACTCTCATACGGGTTTGGGAGAGACGAAGGTCAAAAGCCATGCGTCCTCCGAAACACAACCAAGCCGTACTTCTTAACACAGAGCGCATCCAACCCGAAGCCAGCCACACCAATGTGTCGGAGGAAACACCGTACACCTGGCGACCTGGTTGGCGTGCACTGCGCCCCGCCCGCCACAGGAGTCGCTAGTGCGCGATGAGACAAGGATATCCCTAACGGCCAAACCCTCCCTAACCCGGACGACGCTATTACAATTGCGCGTCGCGAGATACAGAAAGAAAAAGAGAGAGAAAGAGACAAAAAAGAGAGCGAGAGAGACAGAGATACAGAGAGACACAGAAAAAGAGAGCGAGACAGAGAGACAGACACAGAGAGACACAAAGAAAAAGAGAGCGAGACAGAGAGACAGAGACACAGAAAAGAGAGCGAGACAGAGAGACAGACACAGAGAGACACAAAGAAAAAGAGAGCGAGACAGAGAGACAGACACAGAGAGACACAAAGAAAAAGAGAGCGAGACAGAGAGACAGAGACACAGAGAGACACAGAGAAAAGAGAGCAGCGAGACAGAGACACAGAGAGACAGAGAGAAAAAAGAGAGCGAGAAAAGGACTGCATAGGCAACTCTACCCCGTAAATGACAGTGTAGGAGGATATGATCATAAATCAGTCCACCGACTCTGCACCTTTCCAAAGTAAACCAGTTTGACACTTCAACAATTCAACACTGTTTTTCAAATGGTATATCGTCATTATGCTTTGCTTCTCGGGCCGTGCTGTTATTGTAAACAGTCAACTTGAGGAGAGAATAACATGTCTGTTTTCCAGTGTGTGTGTGCATCCATGCTTGAATGTGTGTTTGTGGACACGTGGAGAAAGTGGTTGTTTTAATTAAAACAAAGTCCAAGATCCCCAGCGCGCCACAACAATGTTTTCTCACCTCCGTCATCTAAATCTTCCGTTATTGTGACGTTGTCGGTGTAATGCGTGGTGTTCAGAAGGTCACGGCTAAAACACATACGGGTGTGCACACGGACGCACTCACTCACTCTCTTTCTCTCTCACACAAACACACACACGCTTTCTCTCATACAAACACACACACGCTTTCTCTCACACAAACACACACACGCTTTCTCTCATACAAACACACACACGCTTTCTCTCACACAAACACACACACGCTTTCTCTCATACAAACACACGCACGCTTTCTCTCACACAAACACACGCACGCTTTTCACAAACACACGCACGCTTTCTCCTCACACAAGCACACACACGCTTTCTCACAAACACACGCACGCTTTCTCTAACACAAACACACGCATGCTTTCTCTCACAAACACACGCACGCTTTCTCTCACACAAACACACGCACGCTTTCTCTCACACAAACACACGCACGCTTTCTCTAACACAAACACACGCACGCTTTCTCTCACACAAACACACGCACGCTTTCTAACAAACACACGCACGCTTTCTAACACAAGCACACACACGCTTTCTCACAAACACACGCACGCTTTCTCTAACACAAACACACGCACGCTTTCTCTAACACAAACACATGCACGCTTTCTCCTCACACAAACACACGCACGCTTTCACAAACACACGCACGCTTTCTCTAACACAAACACACGCACGCTTTCTAACACAAACACACGCACGCTTTCTCACACAAACACACACACACAAACACACGCACGCTTTCTCTCACACAAACACACGCACGCTTTCTCTCACACAAACACACGCACGCTTTCTCTAACACAAACACACGCACGCTTCTCTCACACAAACACACGCACGCTTTCTCTCACACAAACACACGCACGCTTTCTCTAACACAAACACACGCACGCTTTCTCTCACACACACACACACACACACACACACACACACACACACACACACACACACACACACACACACACACACACACACACACACACACACACACTTTCTCTCATACACACACTTTCTCTCATACACACACTTTCTCTCACACAAACACACGCATGCTTTCTCTCACACAAGCACACACTTTCTCTTTCTTATTCGCACACACACACACATTTTCCCACATGGAAAAACATGCTGGGAAAGCAAGCAGGTGAGCCGAGAAGAAAATGACAGCAGCTTCATGGCTAATTGATGAAATGTTTGTTGAGGTGAATGGAAAGTGGGTGAACGCTATCATGCAGTACCATGTCACATTCCCAAATGTAAACATCAATCTAATTAACAACATAAACAGTCTTTTCTGGCCCGGCAACAGAGGAATATCATTGTCTACTGTGGCCCGGGGCTAACGTGGGACATGAAGTGGCTATTCATCATGACAGCCATGAATGATGGGTTTTCACTGGGATACAGACGAGGGAGGAGGTAGGGGAGGAATTGGGCAGCAGTTACCTGCGTTTGGCCACCAAGGACATGGGAGAAGGGGTGTTAAATTAATGTTTAGGAACATTAGCTAAAGCGTGTCTCCGCTAGCTACGCGCAGGGGCAAATAGAAGGTAAAGAGACTGGAGTGTGAAGAGACTGGAAGGGCTGGAGTTGAAGACAAGAGACTATTGAGAGACAAAGTGTCTCCAAGTCTACTGGAACCAATTACTGAGTAATAACATCAACAACTTGGAGGACAATATTTATAGAGCTCGACCACTCCATCAAAGACGGATGACTTCCTCCTGAGAAACCCCTTCATTTCATCTGGAGATGAATTAACAGATGCTGGTTATGAGCAAATGATAAGGCATCAGTGTTCTAATCAAAGCTGACATTTCATTTCCTGCTTTGCTTTCTCGTTATCAATTACCATGTTCGGGGCATAATTGACATCGGTTCGAGAGGACGAGGTATTTCTTTAATACCTCCTAAGTAACTGCTGTGCTGTTTCTACAGCAACAGTGCCCATATGTTCAATGTTAGTTGTAATATGTTCCCTGGAGTGCTCCAAGGCTGGGGAAATTGGATTAAATTGGGTAATAGCATGTTTAAAACGTACATAAATGAATGTGAATGGAAGACATTACTCAAGACTGAACATGCTGTATTATTTTTCATGTGAAAACTTGAGTTTCTTTTAAACTTTTATTCATGGTGTTATACAGTGTTGGCCAATAGGGTTGTTAAATACCACAGGATGAATATTCATTGCATGGTGTTATACAGTGTTGGCCAATAGGGTTGTTAAATACCACAATATGAATATTCATTGCATGGTGTTATACAGTGTTGGCCAATAGGGTTGTTAAATACCACAATATGAATATTCATTGCATGGTGTTATACAGTGTTGGTCAATAGGGTTGTTAAATACCACAATATGAATATTCATGGTGTTATACAGTGTTTGCCAATAGGGTTGTTAAATACCACAATATGAATATTCATTGCATGGTGTTATACAGTGTTGGCCAATAGGGTTGTTAAATACCACAATATGAATATTCATTGCATGGTGTTATACAGTGTTGGTCAATCGGGTTGTTAAATACCACAATATGAATATTCATGGTGTTATACAGTATTGGTCAATAGGATTGTTAAATACCACAAGATGAATATTCATTGCATGGTGTATACAGTGTTGGCCAGTAAGGTTGTTAAATAGCACAAGATCAATATTCATGGTGTTAAACAGTGTTGTTATTCTGTCGTCATAACGAGGAGACCAAGGCGCAGCGTGATATTAATATTTCACCAAACATTGCTGGTTGTCTGTATAGCTAGCTAGCGTAAGTGACAGGTGAGGTTGACGCTTCTCAAGTGCAGCCCAATTTTCCACCACACACAACTTTTCTTGCCTGACAAAGTAGCCAACTAGCTATAGCAAGAAGTATTTCTCCTCGTAGTATCACCGTTCCGCTCGCTGTCTCTAACTCCTCCTTACGACGGTGATACTCCCCTCGGCTGTGTCCAGGGTCCTGTTCCATCTAATATCTCCTCCCAGGTCCATTTCCCCCATTAAGCGCTGTTCCTCCTTTTCACGCTGCTTGGTCCTGGTTTGGTGGGTTTTTCTGTCACGTTCGTCATAACGAGGAGAACAAGGAGCAGCATGATAAGAATACATTATTTTTTAATGAAAGAGAAACACTGAACAAAGTATACGAAACAACAAAACGAACCTGACACTATACGACACGAGTGTTGACAGGCAACTACACATAGATAATAACCCACAAAACCAAAATGGACATTTTATTTTTTGTATTTTTGGAAATGGAAATGGAAACCTAAATAAGATCCCCAATCAGAGACAACGATAAACAGCTGTCTCTGATTGGGAACCAATTCAGGCACCATAGACCTACATATACCTACACATACAAAAACCCCATAGATATACAAAAACCCTAGACAAGACAAAAACACATAGACAATCCAAACCTAAACCAACCCGCCACCCTTGTCACACCCTGACCTAACCGAAAAAATAAAGAAAACTAAGATAACTAAGGTCAGGTGTGACAAATATAAACATGAATATGAATAACTAACTATTGAAGTCATTGTAGTGACCCAATTGAGATGGCTTGAAATGAAGGAAAAGCAGCCAACAAGTGCTCAGCATATGTGGGAACTCCTTCAAGACTGTTGCAAAAGTACTTACAGGTGAAGCTGGTTGAGATAATGCCAAGAGTGTGCAAAGCTGTCATGGCTACTTTGAAGATTCTCAAATATAAAACATATTTTGATATGTTTAAAATACATTTTGATTTGTTTTTCTTCAATGTAGAAAATTGTAAAAATAAAGAAAGAAAGAAAAGCCTTGAATGAGTAGGTGTGTCCAGACTTTTCACTGATACTGTATATGTACAAATAATAATTGTATATATGTAATTCCAGGTTAATTTAACATGGCGGTAAGAAACAATTACCCTTTCCAATGCTTTTAATAAATACACATGAAATACTTAATCATTCAGCTTTTTCCCTTTTGGAATGGCCTTCAGAAGAGCTGCTCTTTAGACCTCATCAGAGTCAGGCTCTGATTTGATTAGTGAAATACTATGCTAATGACCCATTAACCCGAAGAGCTGCTCTTTAGACCTCATCAGAGTCAGGCTCTGATTTGATTAGTGAAATACTATGCTAATGACCCATTAACCTGAAGAGCTCAACTCATGTGGCTTCTTAATCTTCAGTCTACCAGACCAGGGTTCACATAGTATTTAAAAACGGTACTTTTATCATTTGCTCTGCCTGGAGTGCCAGATGGGGGGGGTTGCGCTCTTGAGACAATTCAAGCTCAATTATGGACAATGTATTTGAAATGGTTGGAAATGTCACTGATAGTCTTTAGATCAGGATTGTCAAAATCATTTTCCCCGGGGCCCGCATTCGGTCTCCAACGAGGTCCGGAGGGCCAAACTGCATCAAAACTGGCAATAAATGTGCCCTCTATCGATAGGTTTTGGAATAGCTGTTTATACCTGACTGTATAGTGACCAATAGAGAGCTGACAGTCAAGAAACTGTATGAATAAAAGGTCCATTTTAATTTCTACAGCGTTTTGATTTGGTTTTAGTTACTTTAAAGTATATTGAGTTCTTTGCCACCCCTGCTTTAGACACCCATGGTCTTAACAGCTATTAGGGGACTTCCTCACCTTGACACCCATAACCACAGTACAACATGCTAAGCATTATAGGAACTACAGTCCCGGGTTCAAACTGTTTTGAGCATACAACTTGGTTTAAATGTGATCCATTTAGCAGACAAACCACAATGTGGGCTCACTCAGAACCCACTCCCACACAGACATTGTCAGAACCGGATGAAGATGCCGTCGCCGAAACGTTGGTTTCAATAAAGTTCAATGGTTAGAGTGCTCAAAATAGAACAAATTCTTTAGCAAACCTGTAAGGTTTCCATGTATATCAATTGAATGGAGGGCAGTCGCTAGTCCCTCTCTGTCAACTACTTGCCATTCTTTTGGTTTGTCTATTCTCTGTCCCCTAAAGTCCTTTTCTGCCCTATCAGCTTGGTACCATTAGTCTTGTGCCTGGCTCGAGATAAAAAGCACAAAAGAAATGCCTCTGTCGGCAAACAGACCAGACAAGTTGCAAACCGTGCCTTGAGCACCTTGAGTGCTGCTAGAGCTCTTGACACATGCTGGGTATACAGGGCTCAGCAATCCCTCCGACACAAAAGATGAGCAAACATTGCGGGAGGTGAGAGGTAGGGTTAGGGCATGGCAGGTAAGAGAAATATGAGGAACTTCCATGGAGCGCTGGGTATCTGTTACGTAGGTCCATCCCATCGGCTGCCCATGAGCGCCCATCTAATGCATCTAACGCCTTGGCATATTGCTAAGCCAATCGCACGTTGAGAGAGAGAGAGAAAGAGAGAAAGAGAGAGAGAGAGAGAGAGAGAGAGAGAGAGAGAGAGAGAGAGAGAGAAAGACAGGCACTTTTTTTTATTTTCTTCACTCCCATCGGATAAATGATGCCAATATTGAAAAACTCCAAAAAAGTCATCCCAAGGTCTTTGAAGCCTAGTTACCCTTTGAAGCTGGGAGGAGGTATTGCCAAAATATGCGCCTGGGTAATGGCTTATTTGTGAGTGAGTGTCTGTGTGTGAGTGAGTGAGTGTCTGTGTGAGTGAGTGAGTGAGTGAGGTGAGTGAGTGAGAGTGAGTGAGTGAGGTGAGTGAGTGGTGAGTGTCTGTGTGTGTGAGTGAGTGAGTGAGTGTCTGTGTGAGTGTCTGTGTGAGTGTCTGTGTGAGTGAATGAGTGAGTGAGTGTCTGTGTGAGTGTCTGTGTGAGTGTCTGTGTGAGTGAATGAGTGAGTGAGTGAGTGAGTGAGTGAGTGAGTGAGTGTGTGTGTGAGTGAGTGAGTGAGTGAGTGAGTGAGTGAGTGAGTGAGTGAGTGAGTGAGTGAGTGAGTGAGTGTCTGTGTGTGAGTGAGTGAGTGAGTGTCTGTGTGAGTGTCTGTGTGAGTGTCTGTGTGAGTGAATGAGTGAGTGAGTGAATGAGTGAGTGAGTGAGTGAGTGAGTGAGTGAGTGAGGTGAGTGAGTGAGTGAGTGAGTGTCTGTGTGTGAGTGAGTGAGTGTCTGTGTGTGAGTGAGTGAGTGTCTGTGTGTGAGTGAGTGAGTGTCTGTGAGTGAGTGAGTGTCTGTGTGTGAGTGAGTGAGTGTCTGTGTGTGAGTGAGTGAGTGTCTGTGAGTGAGTGGTGGAGTGAGTGAGTGAGTGAGTGAGTGAGTGAGTGAGTGAGTGAGTGAGTGAGTGAGTGAGTGAGTGAGTGAGTGAGTGTCTGTGTGTGAGTGAGTGAGTGAGTGTCTGGCCCCCCAATGGTGGAACAAACTCCCTCACGACGCCAGGACAGCGGAGTCAATCACCACCTTCCGGAGACACCTGAAACCCCACCTCTTCAAGGAATACCTAGGATAGGGTAAGTAAGGGTAAGTAATCCTTCTCCCCCAACAAGATTTAGATGCAAGTGGCTGTTCCACTGGTTGTCATAAGGTGTATGCACCAATTTGTAAGTCGCTCTGGATAAGAGCGTCTGCTAAATGACTTAAATGTAAATGTAAATGTGTGTGTGAGTGAGTGAGTGTCTGTGTGTGAGTGAGTGAGTGTCTGTGTGTGAGTGAGTGAGTGTCTGTGTGTGAGTGAGTGAGTGTCTGTGTGTGAGTGAGTGAGTGTCTGTGTGTGAGTGAGTGAGTGAGTGAGTGAGTGAGTGAGGTGAGTGAGTGAGTGAGTGAGTGAGTGAGTGAGTGAGTGAGTGAGTGAGTGAGTGAGTGAGTGAGTGTCTGTGTGTGAGTGAGTGTCTGTGTGAGTGAGTGAGTGAGTGAGTGAGTGAGTGAGTGTCTGTGTGAGTGAGTGAGTGAGTGAGTGAGTGAGTGAGTGAGTGAGTGAGCGAGTGAGCGAGCAAGCGAGTGAGATAACTACATTTTCAGTTGAAAGACTCAGTATGTTTAACAGTGCAATCACATTGAAGACTTGGCTCAATTTTAAAAGATGTCCCTGAATGGTGTCACACTACCACAGTGCCATTTCAAACACAGATAGTGGCACACCAGATGAGATGGTAAACTTCTGAGATGTCATCGACCATCCAATTCAATCACAAGTAGCAGAGTTAAGGCTGACAATGTGACTGACACGGCAATGCTCCGTGTCTTTTCTTTCCTCTTCACAGAGAGATATTACTTAGCAACCCCTGAATCATTTATTGACTGTGCAAGCGCTTTCTTTGAGATAGCAAACACTTGAGACGCAGGACAAACAGGCCAGATGACAGAAGTCAAAGGTTTTGGAAGAGAGACAAAGGGCATGAATCACGGGGGTGACTCTCCCTGTCACTGGTTTAGAAGGGTGATTAAATACGATTAATACACACTACCGCTCAAAAGTTTTAAAACACCTACTTATTCAAGGGTTTTTCTTTACTTGTACTATTTTCCACATTGTAGAAGATATTAAAACTATGATATAACACAGACGACTTGATTGAAACCGGCCCTTGTGAGGAGACAGGGAGTTATATTATGTTGTCATGAACAAGGGCTTTTAAATGGAGGACTGAGGGTGGCTCTGCTGTTCCAGTGGGGGGAGCAGAGAGACAGGCTGAATGAACGTTGCCCCAAGCGAAGCATCTCCTAGATTGAGCTGTCCGTCTCGGGGAAATGCGTCTGAGTTAACACCTCGCCATCGCCCAACACCCTGGGACAGACAAGACTGGACTGCCTTCTCTTCTCTCTTCTGGATCAGTCTAATTATCCTGGAATGGATGGTGGCGTTGGACTAATCACACACACAGACTTCAAGACACACACACACACACACACACACACACACACACACACACACACACACACACACACACACACACACACACACACACACACACACACACACACACACACACACACACACACACATCATTCCTCATCTTAACTCCCATTACTACCCAAGCCGATATTATTACACGCCAGTCTGTGTCATTACTCCAACCAACACCCATTCTAAATCAAATCAATTTTATTCATATAGCCCTTCGTACATCAGCTGATATCTCAAAGTGCTGTACAGAAACCCAGCCTAAAACCCCAAACAGCAAGCAATGCAGGTGTAGAAGCACGGTGGCTAGGAAAAACTCCCTAGAAAGGCCAATACCTAGGAAGAAACCTAGAGAGGAACCAGGCTATAGGTGGATCCATATCCACACTACACTTTACAGTATATACACGATCCATTCAACTCCCATTCAATATTCCCACAATGACGACTACTAGCATTAAAACCCTCCACTGAGGGATCACATTTAGACAAACATGTCCCCCGTTTAATTGGGGCTAGAGGGGAAAGACAGACAGACATATAGACAGGGGGCTTCCTCCACTAAGGCCCATTAACAGCACTAACCTCCCCTGCTTTCTTAGGGCCCCATCTCCCCTGTCACTCTTCCATCACTCTCCCTCCCTCCCCCTCCCCCCCCCCCTCTCCCCCCCTCAGACTTCCTTCTCTCACTCTTACTCCCTTTGTTCCCTCCATCCCTCTCTCTCTAGGCCTGTATATTTGTCTAAGACCAGTGTGGGGAGGGTTCCTGGGGGAGTCTCATGATGGCTTTCGATGGCTGAGCTGTTATGACTATCTATGATAAGAGCCTTTTGCTCTGAGCCCCGCTGAGAGAGAGAGAGAGAGAGAGAGAGAAGCCAAAATAATGGACACACTATAAAGCATAAAGCCAAAATAATTGACACGCAATGAAATATATATTTAGAATGAGGTCCTGACTAGCTTAATTATTGGCTTACTACTATTATAGTATATGAAAGACACATATACAGACAATGATCTCAGACTGGAGTCTGACTTAGTCATGGAGCTATCAGAACCTCTTCAGGCAGTACTTTCGCCAGTGAGCAGCAGGCCATAAGCCGACCCCTCCAAATCAATGTGCTGAGCGAAGCAGTCATTTTGGGTAACATGAGTGTTGTACAGAGTTAGGCAGGAGCAGCGAGGCTGATGACTGCTTTGAGAGAGAGAGAGAGAGAGAGAGAGAGAGAGAGAGAGAGAGAGAGAGAGAGAGAGAGAGAGAGAGAGAGAGAGAGAGAGAGAGAGAGAGAGAATAGCCCTATGCACGTAGGTCTAGTCATAATATGAACCGTACAGAGGAAAACGCTTTCCGTGACATTGTGCCATGTAGCGTGTGCCTCGCTTCTCTAATCGGCAAATGCTTCTTCTCGTGTATTGGACTAGAGGAAGAGGAGGAGAGAGAGAAATGAATTGCATGGGCAGGACGCTGGGGATAATCATCCTCACACACACACAATTCACGAGATTGAGCATGTGACCCTCACCGACACGTTTACTGAAACGTTGAAGCATGTCAACTGTCCCTGTAAATAGGAAAATAAACATACTGTGGTTGGCTCAGCCAGCCTACATACTGTACAGTACACCCTCCAAACTAAACCCAACCTTTTAGTGACGTGATGTGTAATTACATGAAGGTAACTCTATAATATCAGACTATACAATTTATGTGAATTAATAAAATGGCAGCCTGCTGAAATGAGGCAGTGCAGTCTGGTTAGAGAGAGAGAGAGAAAACTAGCTGCAACGACCCTGGCTGCACGCCTCTTTGATTTCCATATCGTGTGGCGTGACCAAACGGGTGAGCTCCGACGGGGGGAGGCGGCACCGAAAAGCCCATACCTCCAGTAATCAGTTAGATTTTCCAACATTGGCGACTGATTGAATTTAAAGAGAGGGTGGTGGGCCTGTTCAAAGATGACATCCAATGGTAGTATGAAATGGAAAGAACATCTTCATTTGGCAGCTAGGTGGTTGCGTTTGGCTCAAGAGCTAACAATGAATCATTCCTACTGTCTTTCACTTGCCTTTCTCAAGGTTGCACCTCAGAAAAGGACTCTTCATTTGCAATTTTTTCATTTCAGACTGTCTCCGAATATTCATGTTCTGCTAAAGTTCACTAAAACGTTTTCCACAACATCTGTAACAACCACCACAGAACGTTCCCCCAACGCTCTTCTTACGTTTCCAGGTAAAGTAATAACACAATGTTCTTAGAACGTTCCCCCAATGCTCTTCTTACGTTTCCATATAATAACACAATGTTCTTAGAACGTTCCCCCAATGCTCTTCTTACGTTTCCATATCATAACACAATGTTCTTAGAACGTTCCCCCAACGCTCATCTTACGTTTCCAGGTAAAGTAATAACACAATGTTCTTAGAACGTTCCCCCAACGCTCTTCTTACGTTTCCATGCAAAGTAATAACACAATGTTCTTAGAATGTTCCCCAACGCTCTTCTTACGTTTCCATGTAAAGTCATAACACAATGTTCTTAGTACGTTCCCCAACGCTCTTCTTACGTTTCCATGTAAAGTAAAAACACAATGTTCTTAGAACATTTCCATGTAAAGTCATAACACAATGTTCTTAGAACGTTCCCCAACGCTCTTGTTACGTTTCCATGTAATGTAGAAACACAATGTTCTTAGAACGTGCAGCAGCAACAAAATGTGGGAACAATAGAAGTGATACTGAGGAAATGTTATGGGAATATTCTGTGAATGTTCATCCTGATATTACTACTAACACCTGAAAACATTACTTCCAAGATAATGCAAATAGTTCTGCAAACATTGCTGCAATGTTCTGTAATGTAACATTATTGTATGAAGTTGCCAAACTTTAAAAAAAAAAAGCATTTCAATCTTCGTACATAATTATATTATATTAGGATATTGTCCAAGCATTACTATTTTATAGAATGGTAATCAAGTATATTTGAACCTGCAATCTGCCATCTTCAAACCCTGTAGGCTACTTAGTCTGCTGCCCCACCAGGATCCTAATGATTCTAGTAGATTTCCCTTTGTACTGAAATACATAAATTATGATCCAAACTATATGTCTTAGTACATATGCACAGTATGTACACCTCACCGCAATATAGCAGGCAATCATTTAACATGATTTCTGAAATCAAGTTTCTCTGGAAAATAAAAGTCTTTCTAGATTTAGTCATCCTCTCTTTTTGCAAAGACAAATGCCACAACTTGGAAGCCAGAGTAAAATATGGTGTTGAAAAATGATGTTTGTCTAATGTAATGTGATTCCACTTGAATGGTTGTACATCTAACTTCCTCAACAGTAAGATGCAAGGAAACTCTGGGAACGAATGTTTCTTTCCCTAACAGATAATCATCTGGACAATTTTTGTGTTTTGGGAACATATCTTTTGTGTTGTGACCACAATGTTGTGGTCCTTCTGTAGCTCAGTTGGTAGAGCATGGCGCTTGTAACGCCAGGGTAGTGGGTTCGATTCCCGGGACCACCCATACATAGAATGTATGCACACATGACTGTTAATCGCTTTGGATAAAAGCGTCTGCTAAATGGCATATATTATTATTATTATAATGTTACCAGCCGACTGTTCCCACAACCTAATAAATCATTCTGGGAACCTTTAAAGAACAGACTACATGTGTTCTGGGAACGTTCTTGTAACGTCATTCGAATGTTTTATACAAACATTGTATTATCATCAGCACAACTGTCCAGTTTTCTGTTATGAGGACATTGGCAACAACCTAATGAAAGCTCTTGGAATTTTCACAGAACCAATTTTGGTTTGCTGGGTACAAACTAGGTGTGAGAGCTAAATCACATAGTAAAGACGTCTGCAGAATGCCTACAGAAAAATGACCTACCTCCCATCCGAAGGAGCTGTCTTTGACCGTGGCGCTCTGCAGTGCGCTGTGAGGTCCAAAGTGTTCTCCCATCCCGATCCGGGTTTTGGCCCATATCCCCAGGCCCGCTCCGGGAACCGAGGACTCACGCAGCTCCAGGTCGCTGGGGCCGGGAATGTAGACGGGCACCTCGTAGGGCGAGCCTTCCTTGGGCGTGAAGGGGATCTCGTGGTGATGATGGTGGCTGGGATGGTGGTTGTTGGGGTGCGAGGACAGGGGTCCTATGGAGATGGGAGACATGATGCTGTCCTCGGTCTCCTCCTCCCCACTATCAACCCCTCCCGCCAGGAGGTGGGTCTCTGTCTCGTGCATGCTGTCAACTGGCTCAATGTCATCTGAGAGAGGAAGAGAAAGTGAGAGAGTTAGTTTATGTACAATATCTTAAATATGATTAACCACACACGTCAATTGAGAATCAAAGAGGGAGAGGAGAGCGAGAGAATCAAAGTGTATATGCCTTCAGAGTGAGAAAGAGATGCTTGACTACTAGATATTACTGCAGTATATTGGCCTATTCTCTGCACTCATTCCATTTTGGGAGTTTATACCAGTATCACCAAAATATATATTGTATAGACAGGACTTTTACACTGTAGACATGATCACCAATAGAACTTAACCCTACCGGGCTACTCTAGGGCTGATCTACAAACTGACTCACACAACCCAAACAAGCGAAAGATGGAAAACCTAAAAGCCTTCAGACCCAGGTAGTGCAGCCTGCCACACAGTGTTCCCAGTCAAAACACCCCACCGTCAGAGGAAGCCCTGATGGGACATGGTGTTCCACTCAGTGACAACCATCTCCTGCCGGGTCATCTTACAGATAATGGGGGAAATGACCCAGACATTGACAGTCACTCGCCCGTTTAGGTTAGTCATCTATGCTTGTCACTGTTCTGTGGCTGACAGCGTAATTGTGCTGGTCGGGTTTCCACCGTCCAACGATAACGACAAAGACAAAGAATTAGAGAGGCACGAGTCTAGCTAGACACACCATCTGCATCAACTCCTAACCTCCCTCTAGCACAGTCATGGCCAGATCAGTTGGAGAAAGTCAGATGTACATTATACAGTTGAAGTCGGAAGTTTATATTCAACCTAGCCAAATACATTTAAACTAGTAAATATTCACTGTTTAAGATCAGTTTATTCACCACTTTATCACCACTTTCTTCTAAGAATGTGAAATGTCAGAATAATAGTAGAGTGAATGATTTATTTCAGCTTTTATTTCTTTCATCACATTCCCAGTGTGTCAGAAATGTACATACACATTCCCAGAGTTCAATTCTCGGGGCGACACTTTTCTCTGTATTTCTCAACGATGTCGCTCTTGCTCCGGGTGATTCCCTGATCCACCTCTACGCAGACGACACCATTCTGTGTACATCTGGCCCTTCTTTGGACACTGTGTTAACTAACCTCCAAACGAGCTTAAATGCCATACAACACTGCTTCCGTGCCTTCCAACTGCTCTTTAACACTAGCATAAGCAAATGTATGCTTTTCAACCGTTCGCTGCCCACACCCGCCCGCCCGAATAGCATCACTACTCTGGACGGTTCTGACCTAGAATACGTGGAGAACTACAAATACCTAGGTGTCTGGGTAGACTGTAAACTCTCCTTCCACACTCATATCAAACATCTCCAATCCAAAATTAAATCTAGAATTGGCATTCTATTTCACAACAAAGCCTCCTTCACTCACGCCGCCAAACTTACCCTAGTAAAACTGATTATCCTACCGATCCTCGACTTTGGCGATGTCATCTACAAAATAGCTTCCAATACTCTACTCCAAAACTGGATGCAGTCTGTCACAGTGCCATCCGTTTTGTTACTAAAGAGCCTTATACCACCCACCACTGCGACCTGTATGCTCTAGTCGGCTGGCACTCGCTACATATTCGTCGCCAGACCCACTGGCTCCAGGTCATCTACAAGTCTATGCTAGGTAAAGCTCTGCATTATCTCAGCTCACTGGTCACGATAACTACACCCACCCATAGCACACACTCCAGCGGGTACATCTCACTGGTCATCCCCAAAGGCAACACCTACTTTGGCTGCCTTTCCTTCCAGTTCTCTGCTGCCAGTGACGGGAACAAATTGCAATAATCACTGAAGCTGGAGACTTATATTTCCCTCACTAACTTTAAACATCAGCTGTCTGAGCAGCTAACTGATCGCTGGAACTGTACATAGTCGATTTCCACACACTGTATATAGACTTAATATATGCCATTTAGCAGACGCTTTTATCCAAAGCGACTTACAGTCATGTGTGCATACATTCTACGTATGGGTGGTCCTGGGAATCGAACCCACTACCCTGGCTTTACAAGCGCCATGCTCTACCAACTGAGCTACCAACTGAGCTACAGAAGGACTTTTATTTATATTGTGTTATTGACTGTACGCTTGTTTATTCCATGTAGCTCTGTGTTGTTGTTTTTGTCACACTGCTTAGTTTTATCTTGGCAAGGTCACAGTTGCAAATGAGAACTTGTTCTCAACTAGCTTACCTGGTTAAATAAAGGTGGAAAAAAACAAAACTCAATTAGTATTTGGTAGCATTGCCTTTAAATTGTTTAACTTCGATCAAATGTTTCCGGTAGCCTTCCACAAGCTTCCCACAATAAGTTGGGTGAATTTTGGCTCATTCCTCCTAACAGCTGGTGTAACTGAGTCAGGTTTGTAGGCCTCCTTACTCGTACACGCTTTTTCAGTTCTGCCGACAAATATTCTATAGGATTGAGGTCAGGGCTTTGTGATGGCCACTCCAATACATTGACTTTGTTGTCCTTAAGTCTTTTGCCACAACTTTGGAAGTATACTTGGGGTCATTGTCCATTTGGAAGACTAATTTGCAACCAAGCTTTAACTTCCTGACTCATGTCTTGAGATGTTGCTTCAATATATTCCCATAATATTCTGTCCTCATGATGCCATCTATTGTGTGAAGTGCACCAGACCCTCTTGCACCAAAGCAACCCCACAACATGATGCTGCCACCCCCATGCTTCACGGTTGGGTTGGTGTTCTTTGGCTTGCAAGCCTCCCTCTTTTTTCCTCCAAACATAACGATGGTCATTATGACCAAAAAGTTATATTTTTGTTTCATCAGACCAGAGGACATTTCTCCAAAAAGTACAATCTTTGTCCCCATGTGTAGTGCAAACCGTAGTCTGACTTTTTTTTATGGCGGTTTTTGAGCAGAGGCTTCTTCTTCTTTGCTGAGCGGCCTTTCAGGTTATGTCGATATAGGACTCGTTTTACTGTGGATATAGATACTTTTGTACCTGTTTCCTCCAGCATCTTCACAAGGTCCTTTGCTGTTTGATTTGCACTTTTCACACCAAAGTACGTTCATCTCTAGGAGACAGAACACATCTTCTTCCTGAGCGGTATGACGGCTGAGTGGTCCCATGGTGTTTATACTTGCATACTATTGTTTGTACAGATGAATGTTGACCCTTCTCACAAGGTTGAACCAGACTTGTGGAGGTCTACAATTTTTTCTGAGGTCTTGGCTGATGCCTTTTGATTTTCCAATGATGTCAAGCAAAGAGGCACCGAGTTTGAAGGTAGGCCTTGAAATACATCCACAGGTACACCTCCAATTGACTCAAATTATGTCAATTAGCCTATCAGAAGCTTCTAAAGCCATGACATCATTTTCTGGAATTTTCCAAGCTGTTTAAAGGCACAGTCAACTTAGTGTATGTAAACGTCTGACCCACTGGAATTGTGATACAGTGAATTATAAGTGAAATAATCTGTCTGCGAACAATTGTTGGAAAATGACTTGTGTCATGCACAAAGTAGATGTCCTAACCAATTGTCAAAACTATATTTGTTAACAATATATTTGTGGAGTGGTTGAAAAATTAGACTCCAACCTAAGATTCCAACCTAAGTGTATATAAACTTCTGATTTCAACTGTATATAAAGAATTATGTGGACACCCCTTCAAATTAGTAGATTCGGCTATTTCAGCCACACCCGTTGCTGACAGGTGTATAAAATCTAGCACACAGTCATGCAATCTCCAAAGACAAACATTGGCAGTAGAATGGCATTACTGAAGAGCTCATTGACTTTCAACATAGTACAGTCGTAGGATGCCACCTTTCCAACAAGTCAGTTTGTCAAAATGCTGCCTTGCTAGAGCTGCCCCAGTCAACTAACTGTCAGTGCCAGTATTGTGAATTGAAAATGCCTAGGAGCAATAACAGCTCAGCCATGAAGTGGTTGGCCACACAAGCTTACAGAACGGGACCACCGAGTTCTGAAGCGCGAAGCACCTACAAATTGTCTGATCTCGTTTGCAACACTCACTACCAAGTTCTAAACTGCCTCTGGATGCAACGTCAGCACAATAACTGTTAGTCGAGAACTTCATGAAATGGGTTTCCATGTCCGAGCAGCCGCACACAGACCTAAGATCACCATGAGAAATGCCAAGCGTCGGCTGGAGTGGTGTAAAGCTCGTTGCCATTGGACTCTGGAGCAGTGGAAATACATTCTCACTCTTCACCATCTGGCAGTCTGACGGATGCAACTCGGTATGCCAGGAGAACCCTACCTGCCCCAATGCATAGTGCCAACCCTACCTGCCCCAATGCATAGTGCCAAGTTTGGTGGAGGAGGAATAATGGTCTGGGGCTGTTTTTCAGGGTTCAGGCTAGGCCCCTTAGTTCCGGTGAAGGGAAATGTTAACGCTACAGCATACAATGACATTCTAGATGATTCTGTGCTTCCAACTTTGTGGCAACAGTTTGGGGAAGGTCCTTTCCTGTTTCAGTATGACAATGCCCCCGTGCACAAAGCGAGATCCATACTGAAATGGTTTGTCAGATCGGTGTGGAAGAACTTGACTGGCCTGCACAGAGCACTGACCTCAACCCCATCGAACACCTTTGGGATGAATTGTCACGCCGACTGCGAGCCAGGCCTATTCCCATCAGTGCCCGACCACACTAATGCTCTTGTGGCTGAATTGAAGCAAGTCCCAGCAGCAATGTTCCAACATCTAGTGGAAAGCCTTCCCAGAAGAGTGGAGGCTGTTTGAGCAGCACGGGGGGGACTCCATATTAATGCCTACGATGTTGTAATGAGCTGTTCGACGAGCAGGTGTTCACAAAGCTTTGGTCATGTAGTGTATTTTTTAGCAACATTTTTAAAGATTTTAGTTTGTGTGAGCAAATTAAATAACAAATCCCCAACAGAAACAGGTAGCAAATACCTTTTCAGTGCAAGTACCATGCTGCAACAACAAGCAGAAAATCTCTGGAGTACAGTAAACACATATACAGTATACCACACGTTAGTCCCCAAGGGCAGCACAAATGTAACAGGCACGTTGATTTTGATTATCTCAAACTTACACAAATGTGTAGGTTGCCTGGACGACGGAGGGAGCAGGCAGGCTGTAATGTGGCAGCAAAAGCAATGCTCCAATAAACTCTTGGGGTTTGGATTGTACAATATTGAGAAAAAATAATTGCTGGATATGTAAGTCTCGTAAGGAAACGTGAACTATGAAAACACGGACTCTTAGCGACTGGCAAGAGAACATCCTGAGAGATACAGGAAGCTTATCATATAAAAGCTGGGCAGTAAAACGAAGGCTTTTACCAATTTTAATGATCAAGGTTTCATAGATGCCCAGACCAGGCAGACAATTAGGCGAAGGGAAACATGTACGCCAGCAGTAGCTTCCACTTTTCACAAATCAATTAAACTTTTGCAACCTCAGCCTATCTGGTGCAGTTTCCAAGAATCCACAGTGTTTTCGAAGCGCGAAAACCTTTTTTCTCTCCCCTTAAGCTGGCACCCGACCCATCGAGTGCAACAACGGGTTGTTACTGTTACTTCCCTAATTTTAACAAACATAACTAGTGTTGGACAGAAACCGCTGGAGCGGAGGGCCAAGCAAAAAAACAAATGTGATCTAAAGGAGCCTTCTGGCCAGGAGTAAGATAGTCCGAGCTCAGTTCCCTTATTCCTAAGGATCTGCCACAAAAAAAGGGAAAGTTAAAACTAATCAACACAGAAAAAACCTCCTCTCCCCCCTCTTCCTCCTTCTTGTTCCCTGTGACATTCTAGTTGAGGCCATGTTCAACCATAAAATGTGCCACAAAAAAAGAAGAGGAGAAGAGAGAGAAAAGTAAGCAGGAACAAGAGAGAGATGTTAGCACAGTCTCCCTGGGGGCTGCTTAAAGACCTCTGCTAGATGGTAGAGGGAGAAAGGAAGGCACTATGTTGTTCTTTCTCTCCCTGTCGCTCTTTGCACAGATAACTATTTATCCTGATTACGTCAGGGTCAAATCATTAATTCACACCTTGGGGTCCTGGCACTGGCTGGGCCTACAATGGGCCACTTGTTTGGCTCGTGTTATTCCACCGGAAACTACTGTGCATCCAGAGATCCCGGCAACATGAATGCATCCGATTTACTGGTCTTTATTTGGATCGTCCAGATAATCCATCTGTAGATGCTCTACAGATGGTCATACCATCAACAAACTATCTGTTGATAAGCAACTGCTTGCTAGGATTACGGTTGGGTTATGGCCTGGCCAGACATTTATTAACAAGACAGATTAATAGCACTGGGGTAAAGACATTTTCACAAACATGAGAAATATTAATAATAATCAATAGCAACTTACGTTGTCCAAATTTAGTTGCAAACATCACTCAGGGGGAGGGAGGGGGAGAGAGAGAGAGAGAGAGAGAGAGAGAGAGAGAGAGAGAAACTGTGGTAAAATGGGGTCCACGTCCCGCGCCGGAGCCGCCACCGTGGACAGACGCCTACCCAGACCCTCCCCTACCCATTTCTAGGGTCCCCAGTTCAAGGTCGACGGCGAGGGTCGCCGTGTTGAGGAGGCCATGGAGGCGGACAATGTGGCGGAGAAAACCTGTGGTAAAGTGGGGTCCAGACGCCCACCCAGACCCTCCCCTATAGGTTCAGGTTTTGCGTCCGGAGTCCGCACCTTTGGGGGTAGTACTGTCACGTTCTGACCTTTATTTCCTTTGTTTTGTCTTTATTTAGTATTGTTTTTGTTTGATTGTTCATTTGTCTGTATTAAAAACATTATGGATACTTACCACGCTGCATCTTGGTCCGATCCTTACTTCTCTTCAGACGAAGAGGAGATCTGCCATTACAGGAGTGGTACTCAGTGATGTGTTGTCTTGGATTTGCCCCAAACATATCGCTTTGTATTCGGGACACGAAGATAATTTCTTTGCAACATTTATTGCAGTTTTACATTAGTGCCTTATTGCAAACAGGATGCATGTTTTGGACTAGCTGTGTTCCGTGCAGGCTTCCTTCTTTTCACTCTGTCATTAGGTTAGGGTTGAGGAGTAACTAAAAGCCATTAAACTCTGAAACTATTTTAAAGTCACCATTGGCTTCATGGTGAAATCCCTGTGCGGTTTCCTTCCTCTCAGGAAACTGAGTTAGGAAGGACGCCTGTATCTTTTTAGGGACTGAGTGTATTGATCAGGGGTGCTACTTTCACATTCTGAAATTGCATTTTGTCCCACCCCAGAGTTTTATCAAAACAGGGCAACAGTGTGCTTTAGGACCATGCGGACGCCTCCGAGTGGTCAGGTAGGCTGTTTGGAGTGTTTATCAGACTGGATTCAAAAAATGTATGTATAATGTATGTTCTCCCACTTCTAAAACCAAAGTTGCGCCCCTGGTTTTGATTCACCATCCAAAGTGCAATTAATAACATCACCATTCGGCCAAGGGATATTCAACGTCCGCTCTCTACCAAAAGGTGCCCTACTTTGCGAAGCATGGGAAAGCCCCTCAACTGAGGGAACTTACAGATAATTGTATGAGTGGCATACAGAGATGAAGTTGTGAAAATCATTTTAAACACTCTTATTGTACACAAAGTGAGTCCATGCAACTTGTGACCTGTTAAGCAATTATGAACTTTAGTGGTTGAATACTTATCGACTCAAGACATCAGCTTTTTATGATTTATTTCTAAAAACATAATTCCACTTTCACATTACGGGGTATTGTGTGTGGGCTAGTCACACAATCTTAATTATTTTTTATTTATTTCCAAAAACATAATTCCACTTTCACATTACGGGGTATTGTGTGTAGGCTAGTCACACAATCTTAATTATTTTTTATTTATTTCCAAAAACATAATTCCACTTTCACATTACGGGGTATTGTGTGTAGGCTAGTCACACAAAATCTTAATTTTATTTATTTATTTATTTCCAAAAACATAATTCCACTTTCACATTACAGGGTATTGTGTGTAGGCTAGTCACAACAAAATCTTTATTATTTATTTTTTTTACTTCAGAATGTAACACAACAATGTTGAAAAGCGATTCACAGCATTTTACTTTTTTCACATTTTGCTGTGTTACATTCTGAATATTGTCAACAATCAGACTATTCTTCATTTAATACCGTGCACCTTTATCAAAACAGGGTGAATGGAATGAATGGAGAACTCCTTTCCCGTGCGAAGCAATGTGCTTAATATTAGGAAAGTTGAGAAATAAATATAGAAAGCTGATGGGATCCTCCTCTTTTTAGTAGAGGCTATCAGAACTCTGTTTTATCATGCAGTTGCATATTCTATAGAAATGTTGTGCATCGCGAGGTCATGGGCTCTCATGAAGTGTTTGATTAGATTTTCGATTACATTTGCATTGATGTCAGAGTGATTAGAGGAACTATAGAGTGTTGAGTACCAGGCAGTTAGCACGTTTGATAGGCTACTAAATGACCAGCGGCATCATCAGAGCTTGGAGAAGCCTAATTACTGTGACTAAACGGTCACGTGGAATTTGACTGCTGTCATGACTGCCTGCGCACTAAATGCACTGATTTCCTTCAGTCATCTTATCTCCCTGCATCTCCCATCTCTCAACATGTACTTACACAGCCAGATCCCATCCATTCTGAACGGCAGACAGTCCACTCAGAGTGCAGTGAGTGACAGCTAGAGAGGCTGTAAAGGTGAGTGCCCACGCAGGAGGCAAACTTCCCCATAGTAGCCGACACTTCCTCACAGAACGCACACATACACTTGCACACGCACACGCGCACATGCACACAAAACCCTTTCATACACAATATCTGCTTTTCAAATAAAGCCTTCTTTGTTACATGAAATATATTTATGATTTAAAAAATGAGAGGTCTTTATGTTTTATGTTTATAAGGGCAGAGGGGCTAAAGGGGAAACCAATATTGCTTTTCTATCAAATTTACTTTGTAACATTATAAGACCAGTGAGTGTTTATTTGGATGGTGTAATAAGACAGACAGACAGACAGACAGACAGACAGACAGACAGACAGACAGACAGACAGACAGACAGACAGACAGACAGACAGACAGACAGACAGACAGACAGACAGACAGACAGACAGACAGACAGACAGACAGACAGACAGACAGACAGACAGACAGACAGACAGACAGACAGACAGACAGACAGACAGACAGACAGACAGACAGACAGACAGACAGACAGACAGACAGACAGACAGACAGACAGACAGACAGACAGACAGACAGACAGACAGACAGACAGACAGACAGACAGACAGACAGACAGACAGACAGACAGACAGACAGACAGACAGACAGACAGACAGACGACAGACAGACAGACAGACAGACAGACAGACAGACAGACAGACAGACAGACAGACAGACAGACAGACAGACAGACAGACAGACAGACAGACAGACAGACAGACAGACAGACAGACAGACAGACAGACAGACAGACAGACAGACAGACAGACAGACAGACAGACAGACAGACAGACAGACATAGAAAATAAAATACATAAATGTGTATTAAAAGGAGAGGGTCTCGCGTTCCGCACCGCGTCGGTATCTGACTTGGTGTAAATGACTTTTACCTCTGCCACAGGTGCCGCTCCCAACATATATCACTCGATTATCAGCCCACTCCGCCTCCCAACACTTTTACCTCTGCCAGACAGACAGACCTCCCAGATTATCAGCCCACTCCGCATTCATTAGCCAGTGAATTAACGACGATCCACCGTGGTATTAATCACAAAGACAAAAGTGTTAGCACAGCCGCTGAAGGTACGATATATGGATGGATGGATGGTAGGATGGATGGACGGATGGATGGATGTATGGACGTATGGATGGACGGATGTATGGATGACTCTGTACCGGTTCCCCCTGTATACAGACTCATTACTAACCTGTAACCCTGCATACTGACTCTGTACCGCTACCCCCTGTATACAGCCTCATTACTAACCTGTACCCCTGCATACTGACTCTGTACCGCTACCCCCTGTATACAGCCTCATTACTAACCTGTACCCCTGCATACTGACTCTGTACCGGTACCCCCTGTATACAGACTCATTACTAACCTGTACCCCTGCATACTGACTCTGTACCGGTACCCCCTGTATACAGACTCATTACTAACCTGTACCCCTGCATACTGACTCTGTACCGGTACCCCTGTATACAGCCTCATTACTAACCTGTAACCCTGCATACTGACTCTGTACCGCTACCCCTGTATACAGCCTCATTACTAACCTGTACCCCTGCATACTGACTCTGTACCGGTTCCCCCTGTATACAGCCTCATTACTAACCTGTAACCCTGCATACTGACTCTGTACCGGTACCCCTGTATACAGACTCATTACTAACCTGTACCCCTGCATACTGACTCTGTACCGGTTCCCCTGTATACAGCCTCATTACTAACCTGTAACCCTGCATACTGACTCTGTACCGCTACCCCCTGTATACAGCCTCATTACTAACCTGTAACCCTGCATACTGACTCTGTACCGGTTCCCCTGTATACAGCCTCATTACTAACCTGTAACCCTGCATACTGACTCTGTACCGGTACCCCCTGTATACAGACTCATTACTAACCTGTAACCCTGCATACTGACTCTGTACCGGTACCCCTGTATACAGCCTCATTACTAACCTGTACCCCTGCATACTGACTCTGTACCGGTTCCCCTGTATACAGCCTCATTACTAACCTGTAACCCTGCATACTGACTCTGTACCGGTACCCCCTGTATACAGACTCATTACTAACCTGTAACCCTGCATACTGACTCTGTACCGGTACCCCTGTATACAGACTCATTACTAACCTGTACCCCTGCATACTGACTCTGTACCAGTACCCCCTGTATACAGCCTCATTACTAACCTGTACCCCTGCATACTGACTCTGTACCGGTACCCCCTGTATACAGACTCATTACTAACCTGTACCCCTGCATACTGACTCTGTACCGGTTCCCCCTGTATACAGCCTCATTACTAACCTGTACCCCTGCATACTGACTCTGTACCGGTACCCCTGTATACAGACTCATTACTAACCTGTACCCCTGCATACTGACTCTGTACCGGTACCCCCTGTATACAGACTCATTACTAACCTGTACCCCTGCATACTGACTCTGTACCGGTTCCCCCTGTATACAGCCTCATTACTAACCTGTACCCCTGCATACTGACTCTGTACCGGTTCCCCCTGTATACAGCCTCATTACTAACCTGTACCCTGCATACTGACTCTGTACCGGTACCCCCTGTATACAGCCTCATTACTAACCTGTACCCCTGCATACTGACTCTGTACCGGTACCCCCTGTATACACTTACCCTCACTTACCCCGGTACCTCCTGTATACACTTACCCTTACTTACCCTATCCTAGGTATACCTCTTCAAGGAATACCTAGGATAGGTAAGTAAGGGTAAGTAATCCTTCTCACACCCCCCAAAAAAAAGATTTAGATGCAAGTGGCTGTTCCACTGGATGTCATAAGGTGTATGCACCAATTTGTAAGTCGCTCTGGATAAGAGCGTCTGCTAAATGACTTAAATGTAAATGTAAATACAGACTCATTACTAACCTGTACCCCTGCATACTGACTCTGTACCGGTACCCCTGTATACAGCCTCATTACTAACCTGTACCCCTGCATACTGACTCTGTACCGCTACAGAGAGTAATTTTAACATTTTTCTTTTTTTTTTACTTAACGCAGTTGTTTCTTAAAACGCCTTGAAGCATTGTTCGTTATAGCCTGTAAGTAAGCATTTCACTGTAAGGTCTACTACACCTGTTGTATTCAGCGCATGTGACAGTCCAATTACATTTGAGTAGTAAAGTGCTGTTCCCACTCCGGCGAGAAAATCCAATTAAAAGGACTCTCAGCTCCACTATCAATGCTTAATTAATGAATGGCTGAGATTCAGCATCTCATTAAACTGATCCCTCATTTCAACAGAAACAAAAAAACGTCCCACCAGTTAGGTTGTTGGTTATGTTATCTGATATCTACAGTGGTGGCATTAAAATGCATTTAAAGTATAGTATTGAATTGTCCCGTTTTTGTGATTAATACAGTTGGGAAGGTATTGGTACGGTTCATAGGTCACAACAACAGAGAGAGGGGGAGAAAAGCAGAGAGAGTAAAGAAGAACAGGGACGGTACATCAGGCGCTACTGACAGACCTACATACAAAATGCACAGGAACTACATTACCCAGCATCCCCATCAGCTCTTTGCCCTGCAACTAATAACGAAAATGACCGCTTCTTAACTGGACAAATTCAGGTGCAGTCCCTCCTTGTTTCAGTATGTTTTCTTCCATTTGGTGCCTAATGAACAAGACCCCTGCACCTCTGGTTGGCCCTGTTCATCAGCCTACACATTTCAACACACTGTCAGAGTGGATGTCTGTCCAATAGGTAGGAGGTCCTAATCCACCTACATCAAGTCAATTTAGCTTACAGCGAACAGCCATGCAGCCTAGCTGACCCAGTAACCGACGAAGGCCTAAGAGGAGAGCTAGAAGGACCGGAGATAGAGGGACCGCAGATAGAGGGACTGGAGATAGAGGGACCGGAGATAGAGGGACCGGAGATAGAGGGACCGGAGATAGAGGGACCGGAGATAGAGGGACCGGAGATAGAGGGACCGGAGATAGAGGGACCGGAGATAGAGGGACCGGAGATAGAGGGACCGGAGATAGAGGGACCAGAGATAGAGGGACCGGAGATAGAGGGACCAGAGATAGAGGGACCAGAGATAGAGGACCCAGAGATAGAGGACCCAGAGATAGAGGACCCAGAGATAGAGGACCCAGAGATAGAGGACCCAGAGATAGAGGAACCAGAGATAGAGGAACCAGAGATAGAGGAACCAGAGATAGAGGAACCAGAACTAGAGGGACCAAAGATAGAGGATCCAGAGATAGACTGACTAGAGCTGGAGGGACCAGAGCTAGAGGAACCAGAGCTAGAGGGACCAGAACTACAGGGACCAGAACTACAGGAACCAGAGATAGAGGGACCAGAGATAGAGGGACCAGTTAGAGATATGTATACTGGTATGTTCCATACCTCCATGTGGTCATATAAAACCCATATTGAACCAGATCCAAGTGTTTCAACAACCGGTAAACGTTGCTAGAAGTCGATGTGTCCAGTAGAAAACATACACAGTAGCACCAGAAGTAGCAGTGGTCTGTGGAGTAAAACATTTTGCTTGGTGGCAGGAAGGAAGACTGGGAAACATATCAGAAGGAATGCAGGTGAATGGACATCAAGTGTAGAGAAGGGAGAGGGGTAACAATACTGCCGGTCCCTCTACCCCCTCCACGAGCCTCGAGTCGAGAAGCGGACGAGAAGGGAGAGGGGTAACAATACTGCCGGTCCCTCTACCCCCTCCACGAGCCTCGAGTCGAGAAGCGGACGAGAAGGGAGAGGGGTAACAATACTGCCGGTCCCTCTACCCCCTCCACGAGCCTCGAGTCGAGAAGCGGACGAGCGGAGACACACACAATACTGTATACCCCACCGCCAAACAATGGGTCCTCCACAAAGAATTCTGGGAAAGGGGCACGGCTGGCTTCTCCCCCGGCCTGCGAGGGCCCTGTCCCAGCACTGAGACTAAGTGGTGCCACAGGGTGTGTGTGTGAGTTCATGTGCATGTGTGCCCCCTCTTTTTACGACGCCTAAATAATGCTCAACTTTGCCCCTAGTGTGTGTGTGTGTGTGTGTCTGTCTGACCTCAGTGTCAGCTGTGTGTGTGTGTGTGTGTGTGTGTGTGTGTGTGTGTGTGTGTGTGTGTGTGTGTGTGTGTGTGTGTGTGTGTGTGTGTGTGTGTGTGTGTGTGTGTGTGTAGAGCACTACGGCGAGACAACAACAGCGACAGATAGAGCGAAAACCAATTTTCCCCTGTAAAGGGGTCGCTGCCGTTGGGGGTGAGCGGCGTGCGTTTGGAGATAATTGGCTGGTAATTAGGAGGGGGTCGATGGGTCGATTTGGGAAGAAATGGCCGTCTTTATCTCAGGTGGCCCTCCCCTGGTGTAATGGGATGACGCCAGCCCCCCTCTCTTCTCAGTCTCTGTTACCTGGCTGACGAGCTAAGTGTGGTGCAGCGGGTGACATCCGCATCAGGCTGCTGCTCTCTAGGGCCTCTGGGGGACCAGAGCTAGAGGCTGCACAGTCCCCAATATTAGTCATCGTCCCTCTCGGGGACCCAGCGAGAGAGAGAGAAACAAGCACAGCCCGCACCCCTACAAACACAGGCCTCTCCTCAAAAAGATATCTGACCTCAATGAGACGACAATGCTTAATTATTCCTCTTTCGTTGAGATCCACAGCACGGCATTGTTTTCTGTGCCTCCGCCCCAGCCCCTCTCTCCCCCATCTCCATTTAGCCAGAGACAAAACTTGGTCTAATTAGATCGGAAAGTGAGAGAGGCTATCAATGGGGAATCAGTATTCAAAGAAAACGCACAACTTTTCCAAACACAAAACAGCAGGAAGCCAAACAGTGTTGTGCCGATGAACGGAGAGATTGGTCTGATTACAAGCCAAGCTTGTAGAATCTGGTTGCCTGGTGTTTTTGGAAGTTGGACAGCCTGCCTGCAATGCCGCAGTCTGGCCCCTGTCTATGGGCTAAACTAGCTTGCTACTACTCTACATAGTAAACCAACCAACAGCCAGTCAACACCCCAGCAGAGAGACAAAACTGCTGGAATGGAATGTATTCGGCTCCAAGGGAACATTGCATCTGCTTTACTCCATACAAGACACTTTATCTGCATTCGGAAAGTATTCAGACCCCTAGACCTTTTACACATTTTGTTACATTCCAGCCTTGGATTATATCGTTTTTTCCCCCCTCGTGAATCTACACACAACGACAAAGCAAACAGGAAAAAAAAATCACATTTAAACAAGTTTTCAGACCCTTTACTCAGTACTTTTTCGAAGCACCTTTGGCAGCGATTACAGCCTCTAGTCTTCTTGGGTATGACGCTACAACCTTGGCACACCTGTATTTGGAAAGTTTCTCCCATTCTTCTCTGCAGATCCTCTCAAGCTCTGTCAGGTGGGTGGGGAGCGTCGCTACAAAGCTATTTTCAGGTCTCTCGAGAGATGTTAAAATCGGGTTCAAGTCCGGACTCTGGCTGGGCCTCTGTACAGCCAATCTGTAAATAGCACACCTGACTACCTCATCCCCATATTATTACTTACCCTCTATCACTCCAGTATTAATGCTAAATTGTAATTACTTTGCCTCCATGGCCTATTTATTGCCTTATCTCCCTACTCTTCGACATTTGCACACACAGTACATAGATTTTTCTATTGTGTTATTGATTTTATGTTTGTTTATGTGTAACTCTGTGTTGTTGTTTGTGTCGCACTGCTTTGCTTTATCTTGGCCAGGTTGCAGTTGTAAATGAGAACTTCTTCTCAACTGGCCTACCTGGTTAAATAAAGGTGAAATAAAAATCAAATTAAATAAAAGGACATTCAGAGACTTGTCCCGAAGCCACTACTGTGTTGACTTGGCTGTGTGCTTAGGTTCGTTGTCCTGTTGGAAGGTGAACCTTCACCCCAGTCTGAAGTCCTGAGAGCTCTGGAGCAGGTTTTCATCAAGGATCTCTCTGTACTTTGCTCCGTTCATCTTTTCCTTGATCCTGACTAGTATCCCAGTCCCTGCCACTGAAAAACATCTCCACAGCATGATGCTTCCACCACCATGCTTCACTGTAGGGATGATGACAGGT
>NW_026287212.1:0-17500 GCF_023373465.1 Oncorhynchus keta | reverse complement strand
AGCTCAAGCGCAGAAACTCGTCTAAACTGTGCATGTGCAGGCCGTCAAATCAAAGGTAATTCTTCATTATAAAGTTATTTTTGACTGAAATGACAATGTGTCAGTTTGTCACTTTCACGAGGAGTAATATCATGTTGAGTCACTTAAGACATCGGATCTCGGTTGTGATTTAGAGAGAAAAAATGATTCACTTCTCTCAATGACTTCTCAAACCCCAAACCCCGGTCTGATCTGCTTAGTCTGCTTCGCAAGCGATCCCAGACATCTAGCGATGTTGGGCCGCTGGGTTTAGAAACTCTGTGGTGTTATCTTTTTCTTTTGCACAGGTCTGGAGTTTATGACAAAGAGTCAGGGATTCACCACATAAGACTGCAGGTAGGATTACAACAGTAAAAACATGCCAAAGTCAGCTTAACCTTTACAGTTGCAGATAAAAGCACAGAGGAAATTATTTGCAAATAGAGGAAAACGTATTCTGGGGGCTCTGTTTGTGCTTATCAACAGCAAGAGATAGTAACTTCAGGTTACTGTCTCTACCCATGAGCACTAATAACTTCAGGTTACTGTCTCTCCACATTGAGCACTAATAACTTACTGTCTCTCCCCTTTGAGCACTAATAACTTCAGGTTACTGTCTCTCTCCATTGAGCACTAATAACTTCAGGTTACTGTCTCTCCCCATTGAGCACTAATAACTTACTGTCTCTCTCCATTGAGCACTAATAACTTCAGGTTACTGTCTCTCCCCATTGAGCACTAATAACTTACTGTCTCTCTCCATTGAGCACTAATAACTTTAGGTTACTGTCTCTCCCCGTTGAGCACTAATAACTTCAGGTTACTGTCTCTCCCCATTGAGCACTAATAACTTCAGGTTTGACGACAAGTCACTGTCGACTGAGATCGATAGAGCTCACGATGGGTGCAAATATGTTGTCATTGTATCGGATAAAAACAGCGGTCATTTGTATACCTAATCCTTGAATAAGAAATTTGCACCCAGTAAAATAAGGTGGCCGGTCATGGCCAAACACTTCGGACCAACTCAGAAGGTGGGAGACAATGGGGGAAATCACATTTGGGTGTAGAGTGTGGGACATTATGAGCAACCAGTTTTGCTGTCCTTTCCTCTCTCTTTTTCTCTCTGTCCGTGCCGGTCTCTTCCTTCCTCTCTCTTTTTCCTGCCCCTACTTTACTTTATGTGTCCTCCCACTCCCCACTACCTGTCTCTCTCCCTTTCTTTCTCCTCTCTTCCGTCTCCCTCAGGTCTTTGTTGTGCCGTGCACCATGACGTTGCAGCTTTGCTGGGATCCAGTTCCAGACTGCAGTGGAGAGGAGGGATTGTGGGTATTTTCTTTCACAGGATGACAGGATACAGGGATGTTTGGGGTGGGGGAGACTAACTAAATCTGTTCCATATGACACTGGCTCACATGGCCCTCCTGCATGTGTCTGGGCACCCAGAACACCATGGGTGGGCGTGCATTGGAGGGATGGGTAGTGAGGGGGTGTATTGAGATATCAGAGAGGTTTGTGATGACAGGGGCCAGACCTTGTCACACACCAGGGGCTCTGGCTCATTATATCTGGGTAACTCTTATCCCTGCCTCCCTCTCCCCTTCTCTCTCTCTCTCTGCTTCTCTCACTCGTACTTTCTCTGACTCTCTCTCGCCAAAAATAAACCTATCCAGAAATAGGATTCATGTTTCTGAGATATATCAAGGAGCTTGAGAGGGGGGTAGTGATGTACAGGGGTGTCACAGCACCATTGGACATTGGGACCTCCTGGGTGGCCGCACTCACTTTCTCCTTCTCTCCTCTCCTTCCTTTTCATTCCCCTCTCTCTCTGCCGCTGTGCTTTTGGTGGGGGCTGGAGTCTTAATCCCCCGCTGCACTAATTCCTGATCGGGTTTACTGGCCTTGGATCAGCGGTGTACCTGCATCTCACACACAGGGGCTCAGTGACCCCCCCTCCCATCCAGTCCCCAAACCCCAGCCGCCGGTGTGCCTCATCACCAGGCGCACTGGGCCAGCGAGAACAAAAGAGTGCCTTGTGTTTTTGAGCGCGTCCCAACAGTCGTTAAAGAGGCTTAGGGACATTTTTCACATTTTTGTACAGCTAATATCTTGCAAAGTTGTCTAATCTCTTTATGTATAAGTCAAGATTCATGTGAGCTCCAGCTCCCCCCTTCCGCCTCCCATGTCCACTCCACCCTAGGACACTGCTGGTGATCATTACTTGATGGTTATCCAGTCTAATTAGGCTAAGGGACATCAGACGGGGCTGGGGGTGGGTCCACTCAGGAATTCATCGTGTCGGATGTGTCAGTACGGACAGGTTGCCTTAAATAGCAATGGGGGCAGGGCCAAAACTCTTCATATAGACCAGAGCCTTGTTGCCCAACCTTGCTTCTGCCTCTGGACCGAACCTGAACCGCACGGGAAAAGTCTGCAAGGTGACTGACAGCTGACCAAATGTAGAGGCATTGGGTCAAAACAATGTAGAAAAGGAGACCTCAACAACATCAAATTTTGTGTGTTGCACTGAGAGTGTGACACACTCTTTCCATGGCATAGACTGACCAAGTGAATCCATGTGAAAGTACGATCCCTTATCGATGTCACCTGTTAAATCCACTTCAAATCCACTTTGAGACATGAATTGTGTATGTGTGTCATTCAGAGGGTGAATGGACAAGGCAAAATATTTAAGTGCCTTTGGATGAGGTATGGTAGTGGGTACCAGGCGCACTGGTTTGTGTCAAGAACTGCAACGCTGCTGGGTTTTTCAGTTTCACATGGTTTTTCAGTACACACAGTTTCCTCTATGTACTGTACCAAGAATGGTCCACCACCCAAAGGACATCCAGACAAATTGACACAACTGTGGGAAGCATTAGAGTCAACGTGGACCAGCATCCCTTTGGAACGCTTTCGACACCTTGCAGAGTCCATGCCCCGACAAACTGAGGCTGTTCTGAGGGCAAACAGGGAGGGGGCGCCACTCAATATTATGAATGTTTTGTACACTCAGTGTATAAACCCCTTGAATTGCATCAGAGTCTGCAGCTTGGTGCAGGGTTGGGTTGACTGATTTGCGGCTGGACTTTCTGCCCAGGTGTCGGGCCCTAGTTTACACCTCACACTACCTCACCCCACAGCAGAATGAGAGCCTGGGGAAATAAAACCTAATCACAGAATTGTATACAGTAAAAACCTAAATAGGGAGAAAGAGGAAGAGGAGCCTATTACATAATCAAACAGGGTTTAGAATGTGGCTCGAGTGACATCTTGCTTGTCTCTTTACTTACCTTTGTATGGCGAAGCGGACACTAGACACCACAGCGAGACAATGCACTCCGGAATAGGGTGCAAGTCCATACTAATTTCCTCACTCGGAGATGATAGCAGTTTGGGTTACAGCGGGCGAACCTGAGATGAGGTGAGTGACGCACTGTGTCGAAGGTACAGGGGCCTCTACATGTAGGAGCAACTGCAGTACTAGGAGTTGAAGGATGACAGAGTGAAGAGTAGGGGTCAAGAGTCTCTCTGAGTGTGTGTGAGTGTGTAGTCAGAGAAAAATACTTTGGTTACCTTCTTATTACGAGGTGAGCCGAGGACTTGATCACAGGGGTTTATCTAGCCAGAACAATGTCCCATATTCCACACATAGGGAGAGAAAGCTTGATATAGAGGCCTAGAAATCTTGCACTTGGCCACTCGACTCCGTCTAGATGGTATTTGAATCAACTGAAAACATCTTGAAAAACCCTAAACATTGACCTCGATTAACATTCAACTGGTTTGTCCAATGAACTGGACCCGTTTTTTGACAGGGAATAAAAGAATTGTGTAATCGCAATAGTGTTACTGCACAAAGGCTGATTGCAAAAGCCTGTACCCAGTGACCTCTGACACGCGAGAAAAGAGGTACGAACACAAACACACAAACAGTGGTGGCATGTTGCGTGCGATCAGGTCGAAAAGGGAGAGAGCCTGAAAGAAAAGATGCGAAGGTCGGGCCTGTGAGAAGCCCTGCCTCTTTAGCTGACAGGGTGGAGTAGGGCAAAGAGCGGTGAGACATTCATCATCAGCAGCACAACCAGGAAGTCCATGGCCTGGTAGAGAATTGACCCTGACCTCTAACATTGACCTCTCGAAAGACGCACAGGCTCCGGCTCCTTCCCACTGCTTTCTGTTGGACTACCATGATCTGTGTGTGTGTGTGCGTGTGCGAGAGAGTGCGTGCATGTGTGTGTGCGTGTGAGAGAGAAAGAGCGTGTGTGTTGCTAATGTGAGGCAGCAATGTGTCAAGGCACTGTGTGGCACAAAAAGAGAGCTGATTGAAACAAAGCGCAGGTGAGAGCACTGAATAAGCGCCAGTGAATATGCACAGAGAAGGAAGCGGGATGAGACGTGAAGAGAAAAGAGGTAGCAAGAAAAGAGCGAGAGAGAAAGAAAGAAAGAAAAAAGAGAGGAGAGCGAGAAAGAAAGAAAGAAAGAAAGAAAAGAAGAGAGAAAGAAAGAAAGAAAGAAAGAGAGAGAAAGAAAGAAAGAAAGAAAGAGAAAGAAAGCAAAGAGCGAGAGAGAAAGAAAGAAAGCAAAGAGCGAGAGAGAAAAAGAAAGAAAGAAAGCAAAGAGCGAGAGAAAAGAAAGAAAGAAAGCAAAGAGCGAGAGAGAAAGAAAGAAAGCAAAGAGCGAGAGAGAAAGAAAGAAAGAAAGCAAAGAGCGAGAGAGAAAGGAAAGAAAGCAAAGAGCGAGAGAGAAAGAAAGAAAGAAAGCAAAGAGCGAAGAGAAAGAAAGAAAGCAAAGAGGGAATGAGAAAGCAAAGAGCAAGAGAAAGAAAGGGAAAGAGCAAGAGAAAGAAAGAGAAAGGGGAGAGAGGGAATGAGAAAGCAAAGAGGGGAGAGTGGGAATGAGAAAGCAAAGAGAGAGAGAGAAAGAGTGGGAATGAGATAGCAAAGAGAGGGAATGAGATAGCAAAGAAAGAGTGGGAATGAGAAGCAAAGAGAGGGGAATGAAAGCAAAGAGAGAGGGAATGAGAAAGCAAAGAGGGGAGAGTGGGAATGAGAAAGCAAAGAGAGGGAGAGTGGGAATGAGAAAGCAAAGAGAGTGGGAATGAAAGAAAGCAAAGAGGGGGGAAGTGGGAATGAGAAAGCAAAGAGAGGGAGAGTGGGAATGAGAAAGCAAAGAGAGAAAGGGCAAAGAGAGAAAGAAAGAAAGAAAGCAAAGAGAGAGGGAATGAGAAAGCAAAGAGAGAGGGGGAAAGAGAGTGGGAAAGAAAGAGAAAGCAAAGAGAGGGGAGAGTGGAATGAGAAAGCAAAGAGAGAGGAAAGAGAAAGAAAGGGAATGAGAAAGCAAAGAGAGGGGGAGAGTGGGAATGAAAAAAGCAAAGAGAGGGGGAGAGTGGGAATGAGAAAGCAAAAGAGAGGGGGAGAGTGGGAATGAGAAAGCAAAGAGAGGGGGAGAGTGGGAATGAGAAAGCAAAGAGAGGGGGAGAGTGGGAATGAGAAAGCAAAGAGAGGGGAGAGTGGGAATGAGAAAGCAAAGAGAGGGGAGAGTGGGAATGAGAAAGCAAAGAGAGGGGGAGAGTGGGAATGAGAAAGCAAAGAGAGGGGAGAGTGGGAATGAGAAAGCAAAGAGAGGGGGAATGTGGGAATGAGAAAGCAAAGAGAGGGGGAGAGTGGGAATGAGAAAGCAAAGAGAGGGGGAGAGTGGAATGAGAAAGCAAAGAGAGGGGAGAGAGAGATAGGAATGAGAAAGCAAAGAGAGGGGAGAGTGGGAATGAGAAAGCAAAGAGAGGGGGAGAGGGGAATGAGAAAGCAAAGAGAGGGGGAATGAGAAAGCAAAGAGAGGGAGAGTGGGAATGAGAAAGCAAAGAGAGTGGGAATGAGAAAGCAAAGAGAGGGGGAGAAAGCAAAGGGAATGAGAAAGCAAAGAGAGGGGGAGAGTGGGAATGAGAAAGCAAAGAGAGGGGAGAGTGGGAATGAGAAAGCAAAGAGAGGGGGAGAGTGGGAATGAGAAAGCAAAGAGAGGGGGAGAGTGGGAATGAGAAAGCAAAGAGAGGGGGAGAGTGGGAATGAGAAAGCAAAGAGGGGGAGAGTGGGAATGAGATAGCAAAGAGAGGGGGAGAGTGGGAATGAGAAAGCAAAGAGAGGGGGAGAGTGGGAATGAGAAAGCAAAGAGAGGGGGGAGAGTGGGAATGAGAAAGCAAAGAGAGGGGAGAGTGGGAATGAGAAAGCAAAGAGAGGGGGGAGAGGGAGAGAAAGAAAAGAGAGGAGAGAGAGAGAGAGAAAGAAAAGAGAGGAGAGAGAAAGAAAAGAGAGGAGAGAGAGAGAAAGAAAAGAGAGGAGAGAGAGAGAAAGAAAAGAGAGGAGAGAGAGAGAAAGAAAAGAGAGGAGAGAGAGAGAAAGAAAAGAGAGGAGAGTGGTTATGAGAAAGAAAAGAGAGGAGAGTGGGAATGAGAAAGAAAAGAGAGGAGGAGAGTGGGAATGAGAAAGAAAAGAGAGGAGGAGAGTGGGAATGAGAAAGAAAAGAGGGGAGGAGAGTGGGAATGAGAAAGAAAAGAGAGGAGGAGAGTGGGAATGAGAAAGAAAAGAGGGGAGGGAATGAGAAAGAAAAGAGAGGAGAGGGAATGAGAAAGAAAAGAGAGGAGGGAGAGTGGGAATGAGAAAGAAAAAGAGAGGAGAGTGGTTATGAGAAAGAAAAGAGAGGAGAGAGGGAATGAGAAAGAAAAGATAGTTAATTCTTAAACTTAACCTTCAAAATGTGGAGTTAATGCCTAACCTTAACCATTCAGAGTTAATGCCTAACCTTAACCATTCAGAGTTAATGCCTAACCTTAACCATTCAGAGTTAATGCCTAACCTTAACCATTCAGAGTTCATTCTTAAACTTAACCTTCAAAATGTGGAGTTAATGCCTAACTTTGAAAAAATGGATCAACATCTAATTTGAACTTGACTGTGAAAGCTAGTTGGTGCAAAAACTGGTTGAATCAACGTTGTCATTTCAACCCCCCAAAAAAAATCTGATGACGTTGAGTCAACTTGGAAAACTGATTGGATTTGCAAAAAGTCATCAACGTAAGGGCATTTAGTTCTTTTTCACTTAACTCTTAACTTAAATCCAATGACATGGTGATATTTGTTGTTGATTTCACATTGAATTCGGGATAGTTAACAACTCATTTTGTACCGGGCCCGTTGTACTGGACTGTGCCGTGGTCTGCCGTGGCAATTCAAAAATAATGCATCTCCTCCATTTTGTGTCTCAGTCAACAACCAGTCCGTCTGCTGTGCTTTCTTTCTCGTTCGAGGAGCCTGTGATAACAAGAGCATAACCAAACAGAGCCATGGTCAGTGACAGAACCATTAGTCTATTCACCCCGTATCAGCTAAGTCTTTAAGTGCTAAGATATGAGAAGATCCATTATCTCCTTCTCCAAATTGCTAATCAAGCCAAACGTGGGAGCAACAATTCCTGTTGCGCTCAAGAAACATTTAAGCAACTGCATAAATATTTGCATGTCAATGGCACAGGAAAAGTTGTTGTTTTTCAAAGTGATTATCTGAAAGCAAATGCAAAGACACCAGAGTCCCTGATAACAAACAGAGACCATGGTCATATCAGACACCAGAGTCCCTGATAACACTGGGCATGTAGACGTCCAGCTACATCATATCAAAGACACCAGAGTCCCTGATAACACTCCATGTCTCCAAATTATATCAAAGACACCAGAGTCCCTGATAACACTGGGAAACATTTAAGACTGTAAATACTGGGCATGTCAATGGCACAGGAAAGAGTCCCTGATAACACTGGGCATTAGACTCCACACATCATATCAAAGACACCAGAGTCCCTGATAACACTGGGCATGTAGACGTCCACACATCATATCAAAGACACCAGAGTCCCTGATAACACTGGGCATGTAGACGTCCACACATCATATCAAAGACACCAGAGTCCCTGATAACACTGGGCATGTAGACGTCCACACATCATATCAAAGACACCAGAGTCCCTGATAACACTGGGCATGTTGACGTCCACACATCATATCAAAGACACCAGAGTCCCTGATAACACTGGGCATGTAGACGTCCACACATCATATCAAAGACACCAGAGTCCCTGATAACACTGGGCATGTAGACGTCCACACATCATATCAAAGACACCAGAGTCCCTGATAACACTGGGCATGTAGACGTCCACACATCATATCAAAGACACCAGAGTCCCTGATAACACTGGGCATGTAGACGTGCAGCTCCTTCCAATAGGGCGCTTTCCCTTTAATTCCCAATTAAATAGCCAGCATCAGCTGCGCGAAAGGGGGTTGTGATGGAGACGTGCATGAGGATGTGTTCAACCCTCAGTTCCGAAGCTTCTCTATTCCGTTTGTTTTGTTGCCGTTAAACGTGTGTTTTGTAGCCTAAGAGAGTTTACCCAGGATCGGATCCACTCTTTGCGTCCCTGGACTACACCTCTCCGTTCTTGGCCTTTCTCCGCTGGAGATCTATTGGCGGATTGGATTGTCTGACTGACTACCACCTTTTTGTATACGGTATTTCATTTGTTTTGATGTGAGGTATACTGTGATGATTTATGTAGTTAGTTGTAGTTGAGGACTTAGTAAGAGTTGATACGCTTTAAAGTTCTGTGGTAAAATTATTGTTATATTGATTGTATGTTTAGTACTGGGTTTACGCTACACTGAATGAACGACAAACATCGGGTGACAAAAGTCACTTGAGTTCACTGAACTCCTTTACCGGGCTGGACTCTTTTAGGCCCGAGGTACAGGACATTTCTGGAGGAACCAGAACTCATTGTGATATTATTATATGTGTGTGTGTAGTCATTGTTGTTGCTAATACAACCCACGCAACAGAATATAGTTGTTTTTGAAGTTCTTTCCAATGTTTTAAGGGTTTATGAAAAGTTTATTTCCATCCTGACTTTTACATAAGTCCTTTGTATTGGTGTAGACTTGATGGACCAGATGGGACTCATTCCCACCCAAACTAAAAGGAGAAACCAATGTTTTCTCTGGTAGGCACAACCTACCTGGCACCCCTATAAATAATAACCTCAAGTCAAAACCGTTACATAAAAAATGGCACCCCAGATGGGACAGCTCAACATTGAGAACTAACCAAAGCAAATATTTTGTGTGGAATTAAAACAATGGATTCACCCCAAGATAATGTGCTCATCCATGTCATACCTGTCAATGGGAATACACAGGGCCATTCTGACCATCAAGCTGACAATACAAATCATAATGTGAATGGAGATAATGGAGTTGATTTGGGCCAGAGCCCTGGGAATCTGAATGCTCGGCCTGAGCCACAGGCCACAGGCGGTCTAACCAGTTACTCACTTATTGACATGGATCTGTGTGGAAGTACTGAGCTAGTCCTCCCTCTGACACCCAACCTTCCTCCATTGTCTGGTTTATCTCCAGAGGTTGTAGTCTTACAACTTCAAGGTGACATCCTTGATATTCGTCGGACTCAACAACATCTCCAAACTCTTATCCACCATAAATTCAAATGTCTGAGGGAAGAGCAACAACAGAGTGCCATGGAATTCAGAAACTCACTGAGCACTCTAACCCACACGCTGACAGAGCTCAGTGAGAGTGGAAGACGGGAAATGACTGGTGCCATGGACAGGCAGTTTGACTACCAACGAAACCAACTCACTGCCACTCTCCAATGGCGCCTGCAACATCACCACACTGAGGTCCTCAAGGACGTTAATTCTGTTTTTTCTCCCATGGTTAACACTGTAGACCACTTGCAGACAGAGCTCTCTAATTGTGTTAAAATGTTGGATGACGTGTCTGTGGACATGGCCTCCATTAGGCACAACTCCTTACACAGAGTTTCCCTGGTGTCCACTTCAGTTCAGACCACTGAGGGCCAAGCTGGCACCTCTGAACAGCCAAGACCAGGCCATGCTACAGCCACCCCTTGCAGGATGCAATCCACCATGCATCCTGGTGTTCATTGTCATGGTCCGATAACTCCCTCCCCTCTACTTCCTCAATCCCTCCTAGCTCGTTTGTTCATGGGGATTTGAGTAGACGTCATGTGGGGCGATGCCCATTAAATTGCAATTTCCCACCTTTGGGAAAAAAGATGACAGTCCTGATCCGATAATGTATCTAGAAAGATGTCGTGACTTTCTTGCCCTCAATCCCCTGGCTGACGAAGAACTCCTTGCCACATTGAGGAATGTGTTGCATGGAACAGCTCGAGACTGGTGGGATGTGGCACGTCTCACCACTACCTCCCGGGCTGACTTTGAGGCCAAGTTTTCCTCTGCATTTCTGTCTGAGGACTACACAGATGAATTGGCAGACAGAGTCAGAAATCGAGTACAAAGAGAGAAAGAGAGTATCCGTGACTTTGCATACGGTTACCACTCCCTGTGCAGAAGGTGGAAACCTGGCATTGAGGAGGAAGAGGTCATTAAATTGATCTTGAAGAACATCAACCCACTACTAGCCAGTCAACTCCGAGAACGAGTCACCACTGTCGATGGACTGGTTCGCTTGGGACAGCAGTTTGAGAAGGACAGAGAATGCCAACAGCAATATGACCAGAGAAAGAAACAGACACCCAAGACACTCAAGACAGACCATCAACAACAGCCAGAGTCTCCAGCCAAGATCCCTCTCATGTTTTGTTGGAGATGTAGCCAAAAGGGACATTCTTCAGCTACATGTCCAAGACCGTATCAAGTAAACCCTTCCAGAAACCACAAATCACAACAGGCCAACACACCTAACTCTCTTCGCAGCAATGACCATCCTTCTCTGGGTGCTTTAACCAGAGCTGAAACCCCAAGAGTCACTGCCTACGCCCCCATCGACATCCCCTTCCTTTCAGTTAATACCGCACCAACTGGTGTTACCCCTGTCCATAGGCCCATGGACAGGAAGAGCCATCTTGGATACCGGGTCATCCTACACACTGCTCAATGAGAAACTGTGGAAGGAGGTTAACGGTCCACCAACTCCGTGGACAGAAGGTCCACTCTATCTGGCTGATGGTGAGGCTAGACGACCACTTGGATGGAGTGAGGTGAGTTCCGCCTGTGTAACCGCTCCTATATGATTCCTTCTGTTATCCTACAAACCAGGAACCTTGCTTTTCCTGTCGTGTTGGGAATTGATTTCATGTACTTCAGTGGTGTCCAGATTGATATCGCACACAATTGCTACTGGTTTCCATACAATCCGAGCGAGAAGCATTTCTTCCAATCAGAAGCTATGAAGTTACATGATTGGGGTTCAAATGTGGCAGTCTTCTCTGCCATTGCTCCGGTACCACTAACCCTCGATAATCCTTCTGACGATCTCCTTTTACAGGCTGTGAGAAGAGCTCAGCTGGAACAGCCAGAGGAGTTAAGGCTGTTGGAACAGCTGCAGAATAATGCTGATGTATGTACTTCAAAGCTGGGACGCACCAGGCTCCTGAAGCACAAAATATTCCTTACACAGGAAATGCCGATCAAGCAAAAGCCATATCGTTTGTCCCCAGCGAAGCTAATCATCCAAAAGGGACTCATTAATGATATGTTAACACAAGATATAATAGAACGTTCCTCCTCTCCCTGGGCTGCTCCTGTTGTCCTCATCCCAAAAAAGACTGGTGGTCTTAGATTTTGTGTGGACTATAGGAAGACCAACAATGTTTCCCAGACTGATGCCTATCCTCTTCCCACCATCCATGAGATCCTGGAGTCATTGTCTGGCGCTGTTGTGTTCACTACCCTTGACCTCAATAGTGGTTATTGGCAGGTTGAGATGGACCAGGAAAGCAAGGACAAGACTGCTTTTGTCTGTGCTGAGGGCTTGTTTTTCCTTTAAGGTGATGCCCTTTGGATTAAAGAATGCCCCTGCCACTTTCCAAAGACTCATGGAGATTGCGTTAGGTGAGCTCAAAGGGAAGATCTGTTTCGTCTACCTGGACGATATAATTATCTACTCTCAGAACAGAGAAAGACACTTTCAAGATCTTCAAGCAGTGTTGGACAAGCTAAGAGAAGCTGGTCTGACCTTAAATATGAAGAAGAGCAACTTCTGCCAAACCTCCCTGAAGTTCCTTGGCCATATTGTGTCTTTCGACGGCATTCATGTGGATCCTGAAAAGACAAAGGCTGTACAAGACTTCCCTGTGCCAACCACACTCAAGGCCCTTCAACGGTTCCTTGGTATGGCTGGATGGTACCATCGGTTTGTGTCGAACTTCTCCCAGGTGGCAGAACCCCTCAACGCGATGAAGCGAAAAGGAGCGAAATTCCAATGGACGGCAGAGTGCCAGACTTCCTTTGAAACCCTGAAACGACATCTCGTCACACCTCCCATTTTAGGTCATCCCAACTTTGATTGCCCTTTTGTTGTTTACACTGATGCAAGTGATGTTGGACTTGGTGCTGTCCTAGTCCAACAGACTGGACTTGGCACTGAAGAAGTGCTAGCGTTCGCCAGTCGGACATTGAATGGAGCAGAACGGAACTACTCCACAACAGAGCAAGAGTGCCTTGCAGTGGTCTGGGCTTTGGAAAAGTGGAGGTACTACTTGGAGGAAGACACTTCACTGTGGTCACTGACCATTCCTCCCTTGTGTGGGTGTTCAAGACCAACAAACCAAGCACCAGACTCATAAGATGGGCTCTACGGTTGCAAGAGTTCACATTTGCAGTGGAATACAGGAAAGGAAAATACAACACTGTTCCAGATGCCTTGTCCAGAGCTCCTGCTTGTGATAACGGTGGCCCTGATCTTACATGTGCTACTGTCCTGTCAAGCAGTCGAGACTCGCCCAAAACGGACTTTCCCATCTCTGATGAGGCCATATGGAAAGCTCAACAGGATGATCCAGAAGTACAGGCTTTGTACCAGACTATCCTGGAAGATGGAGAAAAGATGGTCAATCCTACCACAAAGCTGACCATCATTGAAGATAAAGTCTACCGAGTCGTACAACTACCTCACAGAACACTCTACCAAATGTACATACCGGAAACTCTACGCCTTCAACTGCTTCAACATTTCCATGAAGACCCATTAGCAGGTCATTTGGGCAGGTTCAAAACCTACAAGCGGTTGCAAGCGTTACTGTACTGGCCACATCTGAGCATGGATGTGAAGTCACACATCCGAAACTGTCAGGTTTGTCAAATGTACAAACCAGAAGGTAGAAAGCCTGCTGGCAAGTTGCAGCAAACGGTGGTTACCCGACCTTGGGAAATGTTAGGAGTGGATTTGATGGGTCCATTTCCTAGAAGCTCCAATCAGAATGTGTACATGCTTGTTTTTGTTGATTACTATTCAAAGTGGGTGGAACTCTTTTCCTGCGTCAGGCCACAGCAAGGACCGTCTCTAACATCCTTACGAAAGAGATCCTGACTCGCTGGGGAGTGCCTGATTACATCCTGTCTGATCGAGGTTCCCAATTTGTCTCTGATCTCTTTGAGGAGACCTGCCAAAGATGGAACCTGAGGCAGAAGTTGACCACGGCCTATCACCCACAGACCAATCTCACTGAGAGAGTAAATCGAACCTTGAAGACAATGATTGCTTCCTATGTAGGGACCCAGCACAAACACTGGGACAAGCACCTTCACGAGTTTCGATTTGCCCTGAATTCTGCTGTGCAAGAGTCCACTGGAGTCACACCTGCAGAGCTGAACCTAAGTCGTCCTCTCCGAGGACCCTTGGATATGGTGCTACAGCCCCAGCAGCTTACTCCAGACGCTGCTTGCTATGACCAGGTAGGCCATCTCCATGACTTGAGAGCTCTTGTCTCAAAGAACATGATCCAGGCTCGACTCAAGCAGAAGAGAAATTATGATAAGAACAGACGAGACATGCAGTTCCAGCTTCGTGATCGGGTGTGGCTTCGCTCTCATCCTTACTCGAAAGCTGAACAATTCTTCTCGGCCAAGCTCGCTCCTAAATGGCAAGGACCATATAGGATTGTGGAGCAGATGGGCCCTTTGAACTACCGAGTGGTGAAAGAGGACACAGGTGAAGATATGCGCGTTGTTCATGTCTCACGCCTTAAGGCCTGTTACCCCTCGGCTGAGGAATTGGAGCGATTGAGCGCCGCAAGGTCCCTGGATATCTTTGAAGAGGAAAGTGAGGAGACTTTTCTCGGATTCCCAGACCCAGAAGTCTCGCACCTTAAGGCCTGTGACCCCTCAGCTGAGGAGCGTGAGCTCCAAAAAGTAATGAATATTTTGTAGAGGAAAGTGATGAGACCTTTCTCGGTTTCCCCGACCAAGATGTGCCTTCCAGGGCAATGGTCGGCTTTTTCCAGGGGAGGGTGTGTGACGGCCCTGAATTTTTCTGAACCGTCTCAGTGCAGCTCCTTCCAATAGGGCGCTTTCCCTTTAATTCCCAATTAAATAGCCAGCATCAGCTGCGCGAAAGTGGGGTTGTGATGGAGACGTGCATGAGGATGTGTTCAACCCTCAGTTCCCGAAGCTTCTCTATTCCGTTTGTTTTGTTGCCGTTAAACGTGTGTTTTGTAGCCTAAGAGAGTTTACCCAGGATCGGATCCACTCTTTGCGTCCCTGGACTACACCTCTCTGTCCCTGGACTACACCTCTCCGTTCTTCGTGGCCTTTCTCCGCTGGAGATCTATTGGCGGATTGGATTGTCTGACTGACCGACTGACTACCACCTTTTTGTATATGGTATTTCATTTGTTTTGATGTGATGTATACTGTGATGATTTATGTAGTTAGTTGTAGTTGAGGACTTAGTAAGAGTTGATCCGCTTTAAAGTTCTGTGGTAAAATTATTGTTATATTGATTGTATGTTTAGTACTGGGTTTACGCTACACTGAATGAACGGACAAACATCGCGTGACAAAAGTCACTTGAGTTCACTGAACTCCTTTACCGGGCTGGACTCTTTTTAGGCCCGAGGTACAGGACATTTCTGGAGGAACCAGAACTCATTGTGATATTATTAGATGTGTGTGTGTAATCATTGTTGTTGCTAATACAACCCACGCAACAGAATATAGTTGTTTTTGAAGTTCTTTCAAATGTTTTAAGGGTTTATGAAACGTTTATTTCCATCCTGACTTTTACATAAGTCCTTTGTATTGGTGTAGACTTGACGGACCAGATGGGACTCATTCCCACCCAAACTAAAAGGAGAAACCAATGTTTTCTCTGGTAGGCACAACCTACCTGGCACCCCTATAAATAATAACCTCAAGTCAAAACCGTTACAAGACGTCCGGACATCATATCAAAGACACCAGAGTCCCTGATAACACTGGGCATGTAGACGTCCACACATCATATCAAAGACACCAGAGTCCCTGATAACACTGGGCATGTAGACGTCCACACATCATATCAAAGACACCAGAGTCCCTGATAACACTGGGCATGTAGACGTCCACACATCATATCAAAGACACCAGAGTCCCTGATAACACTGGGCATGTAGACGTCCACACATCATATCAAAGACACCAGTCCCTGTCCCTGATAACACTGGGCATAAATAATTGTAGAGACGTCCACACATCATATCAAAGACACCAGAGTCCCTGATAACACTGGGCATGTAGACGTCCACACATCATATCAAAGACACCAGAGTCCCTAATATCAAAGACACCAGAGTCCCTGGAAACACTGGGCATGTAGACGTCCACACATCATATCAAAGACACCAGAGTCCCTGATAACACTGGGCATGTAGACGTCCACACATCATATCAAAGACACCAGAGTCCCTGATAACACTGGGCATGTAGACAATATCATATCAAAGACACCAGAGTCCCTGACACATAATATCAAAGACACCAGAGTCCCTGATAACACTGGGCATGTTGACGAGTCCCTGATAACACATCAGACATCATATCAAAGACACCAGAGTCCCTGATAACACTCATATCAAAGGGTCATGGGCATGTTGACGTCCAGACACATCATATCAAAGACACATCAGAGTCCCTGATAACACTGGGCATGTAGACGCCCACACATCATATCAAAGACACATCATATCATGTAGAGACACCAGAGTCCCTGATAACACTGGGCATGTAGACGTCCACACATCATCCATCAAAGACACCAGAGTCCCTGATAACACTGGGCATGTAGACGTCCACACATCATATCAAAGACACCAGAGTCCCTGACATCATATCAAAGACACCAGAGTCCCTGATAACACTGGGCATGTAGACATCATATCAAAAAGACACCAGAGTCCTGACACATTATCATCAAAGACAAGAGTCCCTGATAACACTGGGCATGTTGACGTCCAGACATCATATCAAAGACACCAGAGTCCCTGATAACACTGGGGCATGTAGACGTCCACACATCATATCAAAGACACCAGAGTCCCTGTTAACACTGGGCATGTAGACGTCCACACATCATATCAAAGACACCAGAGTCCCTGATAACACTGGGTATGTAGACATCCACACATTATATCAAAGACACCAGAGTCCCTGATAACACTGGGCATGTAGACGTCCAGACATCATATCAAAGACACCAGAGTCCCTGATAACACTGGGCATGTAGACGTCCAGACATAATATCAAAAGACACCAGAGTCCCTGATAACACTGGGCATGTTGACGTCCACACATCATATCAAAGACACCAGAGTCCCTGTTAACACTGGGCATGTTGACGTCCCACATCATATCAAAGACACCAGAGTCCCTGATAACACTGGGCATGTAGACGTCCACACATCATATCAAAGACACCAGAGTCCCTGATAACACTGGGCATGTAGACGTCCACATAATATCAAAGACACCAGAGTCCCTGATAATATCAAAGACACCAGAGTCCCTGATAACACTGGGCATGTAGACGTTCACACATCATATCAAAGACACCAGAGTCCCTGATAACACTGGGCATGTGGACGCCCACACATCATATCAAAAAGACACCAGAGTCCCTGATAACACTGGGCATGTAGACACCAGAGTCCCTGACACTGGGCATGTAGACATCCACACATCATAATACACCAGAGTCCCTGATAACACTGGGCATGTAGACGTCCACACATCATATCAAAGACACCAGAGTCCCTGATAACACTGGGCATGTAGACGTCCACACATCATATCAAAGCACACCAGAGTCCCTGATAACACTGGGCATGTAGACATCCACACATCATATCAAAGACACCAGAGTCCCTGATAACACTGGGCATGTAGACGTCCACACATCATATCAAAGACACCAGAGTCCCTGTTAACACTGGGCATGTTGACGCCCAGACATCATGGGCATCAAAGACACCAGAGTCCCTGATAACACTGGGCATGTAGACGTCCAGACATCATATCAAAGACACCAGAGTCCCTGATAACACTGGGCATGTAGACGTCCACACATTATATCAAAGACACCAGAGTCCCTGATAACACTGGGCATGTTGACGTCCAG
>NW_026287211.1:0-2876 GCF_023373465.1 Oncorhynchus keta | reverse complement strand
TAACTATAGACACTGAAGTGATTGGGAGTCCTGTAGGGCGGTGCACGATTGGCCCAGCATTGTTAGGGTTTGGCCGGGGTAGGCGGTCACTTTAAATAAGAGTTCTTTACTTGCCTAGTTAAATGTGTGCTGACGTTTCCCTTACCAACATTTGGAGGAAGGTCACTGGAGACCTGTGGGGTGTGTCGTGGAAATTTCCTGTATGACCAAATGATGAGAGCAAGCCACACGCAAGTCAGTTATATCATAAAGTCCATATTTAATTATGAGCTTCACCATAGCCCTGTGACTCGCAGATCAATTCAGTGTCTACAAATTAATTCTCAGAGTGCTTAAACTATTCTTAGTATCATTTATAGTGAAGACACACCCCTCTCAGCTCACATGACAAATAACAGATCTTAGGAACATTACAAAGGAAGACTTTACTTGAGAGAGGAGTATCCCATAGCCAGACAGCATTAGCTATAAATTATCGTTCAGTTTGGTCTCCTAAACAAAGTTCCAATCCACTTCTTGGTACCACTTAGGAACAAAACATTACCTCATCCAATGGCATTTGTCAATTTGAGATACTCCCATCTCAAATATACCCCTCCTGGACAAGATCAGAAAAGACAGTGAGCCTCCAAGGCTTTACACTAAATCAAGATAAGGACAACCTCAGAGGGGACATGTAATAGTTACAGACACATTCCCATAAGAAGACAAGCCTGACCTCTCCCCTCTCTGGGGCACAAGTAACTTTCCCCACATAAGCATACTTATCAAAATTGATAAAACATCTTATTTATTAATGTTACCTAAAGAATTTGGATTCTGACACAACAGGTGGAAGTTGTGTTGGTGGTTGATGTGGCAGGGGTATCGGAGGGTTCCGCCTGCCCATTACCAGAAACTACGACAAGTGTTGACGGAAATGGAGGAACAGGAAATAATCAGGAAATATGTTTGCGAATATGCTTACCCTCTAGTAATGGTGTGGAAGAAAGATGGTGGGCTTCGTATATGTACAGATTTCAGATGGCTAAATGCAAGGACACACAAAGATGCACATCCACTTCCACACCAATCTGACTGTCTTGAAGCTCTAGGGGGCTACACCTACTTCAGTACGATGGACTTGACATCAGGCTTTTACAACATACCTATGTGTGAGGAGGACAAAAAGTATACAGCCTTCACTACCCCACTGGGTCTGCATGAATACAATCGAATGCCGCAGGGCCTATGCAATAGTCCAGCTTCATTTATGAGGATGATGCTTAGCATTTTGTAGACCTAAACTTCAGTAGCCTGCTGTGTTACCTAGACGACCTCTTGGTGTTTGCACCAAGCGAAAGACAAGCCTTGGATAGATTGGAGCTGGTGTTCCAGAGACTGAGACAGCACAACCTGAAACTGAGTCCAAAGAAATGCAATTTCTTGCGGACGTCTGTGAAAGTTTTGGGTTATGTCATTAATGGTGACGGGGTGGCTGGGGACCCAACCAAGGTGGATGTGATATTCAAAATGACAAAGTCGGATCTAATGGAGGAAGATGGGTGCGCTCCTTCATTCCAAGTCATGTTAGGTCGCGTTCCGAGACTCCCTGTTGATATAATGTTCAAGCAAGTTTTGAGGGATCCTGTGCTTGTTGACTATAGTAGCTATGTCAAAACACTGAAGTCCCATCTCCATGAAGCAGTGAGCATCACTCAACAGCATACAGTTAAAGAACAACAGAAACAGGCCAAACATTATGACAGAAAAGTCAGAAGCACTCACCTGAACAAAGGAGACAGAGTGCTTCTCGCTAAAAAAGGAGAAAGGGGGAAAAGAGAACTAGCCGACAAGTGGGAAGCTAAGGTGTACACGGTCATTGACAGAAACTTACACACACACATATATAAGGTGGTGGATGATAAAGGAAACACCAAGGTGGTACATCGGAACCTTCTTCTAGACATCAGCTTTCTGCCGGTAGAAACACCTAAGGATGATTCACGTGAATCTCAATCAGATGGAGCTGTAGATCCAGAGTATGAGGGTCAGTCAATGGACCTTTCAGGCTTTGATGAAGAGGAAAGCTCTGGAGATATGACCAGTTCATGGATACTCAGTGGAGTAGATGACCCCGCAAATCAGGACTCTTCGGAGAGACAGGAGACAGTCAGAGATGAGATGGAGCAAGAACAGTCAGCGTACAGCTGCAGGGACAATCCAAATCAAGACCGTCAAGCTCAGCTATCTCTCAATAATGAGACTGCAATTAGCATTCCTGACCATGACAGGGTAGCTGTAGTCCCTGACACAGAACCTTCAGGTATTCCTGACTCAATTGCACCCACTGATTTAGCAAGTGACCAAGACTTACAAAGACCGGGTTCACGTGATTCGCAAGATGTGGTCAGAACACGCACTGGCAGGGTAGTGAAATCTGTAAGTCGTCTTATTGAGACAATGGCTCAGAAACCATTCACTATGGAGGGCTTAGCCACCAAACTAGGAAAGTAGTCCCAGTCTCTTCCAACTCTGTTTTAAAAAAGGTTTTCTTTATTTCTTCTGTTGTTCTAAGGAATATTCATGGATATGTAAAGCCATCTAAGTGACGTCGTTCTGCCCCTGAACAGGCAGTTAACCCACTGTTCCTAGGCCGTCATTGAAAATAAGAATTTGTTCTTAACTGACTTGCCTAGTTAAACAAAGGTTTAAAAAAAATGGTGTTAAGGGATAATATAATGTGAGGACGAGGGTTGTATGATGTACTTGGTCGCGTACTTGTCCAGGAGATTCCTCTGAATCTGCCTGCAGATAGCTTGTATAGCAGAGAACAAAGATGAAATCTTGGAGTTCACTTGTGCCAGTAGTGACTCAGTAGAGTTTGTTATCCCTTG
>NW_026287210.1:0-3847 GCF_023373465.1 Oncorhynchus keta | reverse complement strand
CTCTAAACCTACCTTAACCCTTACTAAACCAGGTTCATATCCTCTACCCAACCCTACCCTCTAAACCCTTACCTAAACCAGGTTCATATCCTCTACCCAACCCTACCCTCTAAACCCTTACCTAAACCAGGTTCATATCCCTCTACCCAACCCTACCCTCTAAACCCTTACCTAAACCAGGTTCATATCCTCTACCCAACCCTACCCTCTAAACCCTTACCTAAACCAGGTTCATATCCTCTACCCAACCCTACCCTCTAAACCCTTACCTAAACCAGGTTCATATCCTCTACCCAACCCTACCCTCTAAACCCTTACCTAAACCAGGTTCATATCCTCTACCCAACCCTACCCTCTAAACCCTTACCTAAACCAGGTTCATATCCTCTACCCAACCCTACCCTCTAAACCCTTACCTAAACCAGGTTCATATCCTCTACCCAACCCTACCCTCTAAACCCTTACCTAAACCAGGTTCATATCCTCTACCCAACCCTACCCTCTAAACCCTTACCTAAACCAGGTTCATATCCTCTACCCAACCCTACCCTCTAAACCCTTACCTAAACCAGGTTCATATCCTCTACCCAACCCTACCCTCTAAACCCTTACCTAAACCAGGTTCATATCCTCTACCCAACCCTACCCTCTAAACCCTTACCTAAACCAGGTTCATATCCTCTACCCAACCCTACCCTCTAAACCCTTACCTAAACCAGGTTCATATCCTCTACCCAACCCTACCCTCTAAACCCTTACCTAAACCAGGTTCATATCCTCTACCCAACCCTACCCTCTAAACCCTTACCTAAACCAGGTTCATATCCTCTACCCAACCCTACCCTCTAAACCCTTACCTAAACCAGGTTCATATCCTCTACCCAACCCTACCCTCTAAACCCTTACCTAAACCAGGTTCATATCCTCTACCCAACCCTACCCTCTAAACCCTTACCTAAACCAGGTTCATATCCTCTACCCAACCCTACCCTCTAAACCCTTACCTAAACCAGGTTCATATCCTCTACCCAACCCTACCCTCTAAACCCTTACCTAAACCAGGTTCATATCCTCTACCCAACCCTACCCTCTAAACCCTTACCTAAACCAGGTTCATATCCTCTACCCAACCCTACCCTCTAAACCCTTACCTAAACCAGGTTCATATCCTCTACCCAACCCTACCCTCTAAACCCTTACCTAAACCAGGTTCATATCCTCTACCCAACCCTACCCTCTAAACCCTTACCTAAACCAGGTTCATATCCTCTACCCAACCCTACCCTCTAAACCCTTACCTAAACCAGGTTCATATCCTCTACCCAACCCTACCCTCTAAACCCTTACCTAAACCAGGTTCATATCCTCTACCCAACCCTACCCTCTAAACCCTTACCTAAACCAGGTTCATATCCTCTACCCAACCCTACCCTCTAAACCCTTACCTAAACCAGGTTCATATCCTCTACCCAACCCTACCCTCTAAACCCTTACCTAAACCAGGTTCATATCCTCTACCCAACCCCTACCCTCTAAACCCTTACCTAAACCAGGTTCATATCCTCTACCCAACCCTACCCTCTAAACCCTTACCTAAACCAGGTTCATATCCTCTACCCAACCCTACCCTCTAAACCCTTACCTAAACCAGGTTCATATCCTCTACCCAACCCTACCCTCTAAACCCTTACCTAAACCAGGTTCATATCCTCTACCCAACCCTACCCTCTAAACCCTTACCTAAACCAGGTTCATATCCTCTACCCAACCCTACCCTCTAAACCCTTACCTAAACCAGGTTCATATCCTCTACCCAACCCTACCCTCTAAACCCTTACCTAAACCAGGTTCATATCCTCTACCCAACCCTACCCTCTAAACCCTTACCTAAACCAGGTTCATATCCTCTACCCAACCCTACCCTCTAAACCCTTACCTAAACCAGGTTCATATCCTCTACCTACCTCTAACCCTTACCTAAACAGGTTCATTCCTACCCAACCCTACCTCTAAACCCTTACCTAAACCAGGTTCATATCTCTACCCAACCCTACCTTCTAAACCTCTTACCTAAACAGGTTCATATCCCCTACCCAACTTACTCTCAAATCCTTACCTAAACTAGGTTTCATCTCTACCCAATCCCTACTTCTTCAACTTCTACCTAACCAGGTTCATCTCTACCTAACCTCACCCTCTAAACCCTTACCTAAACCAGGTTCATCCTCTACCCAACCCTACCCTCTAAACCCTTACCTAAACCAGGTTCATATCCTCTACCCAACCCTACCCTCTAAACCCTTACCTAAACCAGGTTCATATCCCCCCACCAACCCTACCTCTAAACCCTTACCTAAAACCAGGTTCATCCTCTACCCAACCCTACCCTCTAAACCCTTACCTAAACCAGGTTCATATCTCTACCCAACCCTACCCTCTAAACCCTTACCTAAACCAGGTTCAGGTCTACCCAACCCTACCCTCTAAACTCTTACCTAAACCAGGTAAACCCTACCTCCTACCTAAACCAGGTTCATATCCTCTACCCAACCCTACCTCTAAACCCTTACCTAAACCAGGTTCATATCCTCTACCCAACCCTACCCTCTAAACCCTTACCTAACCAGGTTCATCCTCTACCCAACCCTCCCTCTAAACCCTTACCTAAACCAGGTTCATATCCTCTACCCAACCCTACCCTCTAAACCCTTACCTAAACCAGGTTCATATCCTCTGCCCAACCCTACCCTCTAAACCCTTACCTAAACCAGGTTCATATCCTCTACCCAACCCTACCCCTAAACCCTACCTAAACCAGGTTCATATCCTCTACCCAACCCTACCCTCTAAACTCTTACCTAAACCAGGTTCATATCCTCTCCCAACCCTACCCTCTAAACCTTACCTAAACCAGGTTCTTATCCTCTACCCAACCCTACCCTCTAAACTCTTACCTAAACCAGGTTCATATCCTCTACCCAACCCTACCCCTCTAAACCCTTACCTAAACCAGGTTCATATCCTCTACAACCCTACCCTCTAAACCCTACCTAAACCAGGTTCATATCCTCTACCCAACCCTACCCTCTTCTAAAACCCTTACCTAAACCAGGTTCATATCTCACCCTAACCCTACCTCTAAACCCTTACCTAAACCAGGTTCATATCCTCTACCCAACCCTACCCTCTAAACCCTTACCTAAACCAGGTTCATATCTCTACCTAACCCTACCTCTAAACTCCTTACCTAAACCAGGTTCATATCCTCTACCCAACCCTACTCTCTAAACTCCTTACCTAAACCAGGTTCATATCCTACCCAACCCTACCCTCTAAACCCTTACCTAAACCAGGTTCATATCCTCTACCCAACCCTACCCTCTAAACCCTTACCTAAACCAGGTTCATATCCTCTACCCAACCCTACCCTCTAAACCCTTACCTAAACCAGGTTCATATCCTCTACCCAACCCTACCCTCTAAACCCTTACCTAAACCAGGTTCATATCCTCTACCCAACCCTACCCTCTAAACCCTTACCTAAACCAGGTTCATATCCTCTACCCAACCCTACCCTCTAAACCCTTACCTAAACCAGGTTCATATCCTCTACCCAACCCTACCCCCAAACCCTTACCTAAACCAGGTTCATATCCTCTACCCAACCCTACCCTCTAAACCCTTACCCTAAACCAGGTTCATATCCTCTACCCAACCCTACCTCTAAACCCTTACCTAAACCAGGTTCTATCTCTACCCAACCCTACCCTCTAAACCCTTACCTAAACCAGGTTCATATCCTCTACCCAACCCTACCCTCTAAACCCTTACCTAAACCAGGTTCATA
>NW_026287209.1:0-4208 GCF_023373465.1 Oncorhynchus keta | reverse complement strand
GAAAATTGTCCACATTGTTCATATCATCTCGAATAAACAGAACAATTTTTTTTTACATCCAGAGTGCATCAACTATGATTTAGAGCTTGTTTATGTAAGGGAATACCCCCCTGTATTGGACAAAAATGAATGGCATGTCATTGGCATCGGACAAACCATATACACATTGGCCAATACCACCCAATTCGGCGTTGATTCATCCAAAGTGTATTGCAAATGCCATATGGCAATTGCCAGTTGTAACACTTTAAAAATTCAACAGGGGGCAAATGCGCTCCACCGGGGTTTTTCATATTGGATATGTAACCCAAATTAATGTCCAAAAGTAAAATTTTGAAAAAATGAAATTTTTTTTCAAAAACTTATCACCCCTTAAAAAAGTGCTTTCTGGACCGTTTTCGAAATTCTTTTTCGATTTTTTGTCAATTACACATGTGTAAGAACTGTATGAATATACTTTTGTCCAATTTTATTATCATAATTTTTTTAATTTTTTTATATGCGCATAAGGAATATGTTTTGTCCAATTCCAATATGATTTCATAGGAAGTCAAAAGTCAAAAGTCAAAATGTCAAAATTTTGTAAAAACTTCACACACCCATAAAAAGTGCTTTCTGGACCGTTTTTCGAAATTCTTTCGATTTTTTGTCAATTACACATGTGTAAGAACTGTATGAATATACTTTTGTCCAATTTTATTATCATAATTTTTTTTTTTTTTTTACATGCGCATAAGGAATATGTTTTGTCCAATTCCAATATGATTTCATAGGAAGTCAAAAGTCAAAAGTCAAAAATGTCAAAATTTTGTAAAAACTTCACACACCCTTAAAAAGTGCTTTCTGGACCGTTTTTTGAAATTCTTTCAATTTTTTGTCAATTACACATGTGTAAGAACTGTATGAATATACTTTTGTCCAATTTTATTATCATATTTTTTTATATATTTTTTTAATTGTGCATAAGGATTTTTTTGTGGGCCAAATGACGTAAGAAATTTGACATGCTCAAAAATCCTGCAGAAATGCAAAATTGACTGGCCTGATGAACTCGGGATGGCCGGGCAGTGATAGTTGTTCCTTTCCATCACTCGTTGTGTTGACTTCATCATGTCCATTTTGTGATGTTTTTTCACTATATAATCATATTGCAAGTGCACGTGCATTTGCAATATGTTTCAATGTGCATTTACCATATGAAATTTGACCTTGCTCAAAAATGCAAAATTGACTGGTCTGATGAACACAGGATGGCCGAGCAGTGATAGTTGTACATTTCCATCACTCGTTGTGTTGATTTCATCATCTCCGTTAGGTGATGTTGTTTCACTATAGAATCATATTGTAAGTGCACGTGCATTTGCAATATGTTTCAATGTGCATTTACCATATGAAATTTGACCTTGCTCAAAAAATGCAAAATTGACTGGTCTGATGAACACAGGATGGCCGAGCAGTGAGAGTTGTACCTTTCCATCACTCGTTGTGTTGATTTCATCATGTCCATTTGTTTATGTTTTCTCACTTTTGCAAAGTCACTGTGCATTTGCAATATGGTTCAATGGGCAGGTACCATCACGAATTTGTCATGCTATAAAAATCCTGCAGGAATGTGAAATTGACTGGCCTGATGAACACAGGATGGCCTGGCAGTGATAGTTGTTCCTTTCCATCACTCGTTGTGTTGATTTCATCATGTCCATTAGGTGATGTTTTTTCACTATAGAATCATATTGCAAATGCACGTGCATTGTTGTGCAACTGGTAACCCAAAAATAAAAATATGGTTGTAAATGCATTTACGGTCATTCTGATATTAATGCTCGCTATGGGAACACAGGATGGCCGGGCAGTGATAGTTGTACATTTCCATCACTCGTTGTGTTGATTTCATCATGTCCATTAGGTGATGTTTTACACTATAGAATCATATTGCAAGTGCGCGCGCATTTGCAATATGTTTCAATGTGCATTTACCATATGAAATTTGACATGCTCAAAAATGCAAAATTGACTGGTCTGATGGACACAGGATGGCCGAGCAGTGATAGTTGTACATTTCCATCACTCGTTGTGTTGATTTCATCATGTCCATTAGGTGATGTTTTTTCACTATAGAATCATATTGCAAGTGCGCGTGCATTTTTGCAATATGGTAACCCAATGTGCATTTACCATATGAAATGCATTTGCTCAAAATGCAAAAATTGACTGGTCTGATGAACACAGGATGGCCGAGCAGTGATAGTTGTACATTTCCATCACTCGTTGTGTTGATTTCATCATGTCCATTTGTTGATGTTTTTCACTATTTAAAGTCACTGTGCATTTGCAATATGGTTCAATGGGCAGGTACCATCACGAATTTGTCATGCTATAAAAATCCTGCAAATGTGATTGACTGGCCTGATGAACACAGGATGGCCTGGCAGTGATAGTTGTTCATTTCCATCACTGTTGTGTTGATTTCATCATGTCCATTGGGTGATGTTTTTCACTATAGAATCATATTGCAAATGCACGTGCATTGTTGTGCAACTGGTAACCCAAAAATAAAAATATGGTTGTAAATGCATTTACCGGTCATTCTGATATTAATGCTCGCTATGGGAACACAGGATGGCCGGGCAGTGATAGTTGTACATTTCCATCACTCGTTGTGTTGATTTCATCATGTCCATTAGGTGATGTTTTTACACTATAGAATCATATTGCAAGTGCGCGCATTTGCAATATGTTTCAATGTGCATTTACCATATGAAATTTGACATGCTCAAAAAATGCAAAATTGACTGGTCTGATGGACACAGGATGGCCGAGCAGTGATAGTTGTACATTTCCATCACTCGTTGTGTTGATTTCATCATGTCCATTAGGTGATGTTTTTACACTATAGAATCATATTGCAAGTGCGCGCGCATTTGCAATATGTTTCAATGTGCATTTACTATATGAAATTTGACCTTTCCTCAAAAATGCAAAATGACTGGTCTGATGAACACAGGATGGCCGGGCAGTGAGAGTTGTACATTTCCATCACTCGTTGTGTTGATTCATCATGTCCATTAGGTGATTTTTATGTCATTTCTTTATGTTTCAATGTGCATTTACCATATGAAATTTGACATGCTCAAAAATGCAAAATTGACTGGTCTGATGGACACAGGATGCATGATAGTTGCAATCATGTTGTGTTGATTTCATCATGTCCATTAGGTTTTTCACTATAGAATCATATTGCAAGTGCGCTGTGCATTTGCAATATGTTTCAATGGGCAGGTACCATCCATTTGTCATGCTATAAAAATCCTGCAGGAATGTGAAATTGACTGGCCTGATGAACACAGGATGGCCTGGCAGTGATAGTTGTTCCTTTCCATCACTCGTTGTTGATTTCATCATGTCCATTAGGTGATGTTTTTCACTATAGAATCATATTGCAAATGCACGTGCATTGTTGTGCAACTAGTAACCCAAAAAATAAAAATATGGTTGTAAATGCATTTACCGGTCATTCTGATATTAATGCTCGCTATGGGAACACAGGATGGCCGGGCAGTGATAGTTGTACATTTCCATCACTCGTTGTGTTGATTTCATCATGTCCATTAGGTGATGTTTTACACTATAGAATCATATTGCAAGTGCGCGCGCATTTGCAATATGTTTCAATGTGCATTTACCATATGAAATTTGACATGCTCAAAAATGCAAAATTGACTGGTCTGATGGACACAGGATGGCCGAGCAGTGATAGTTGTACATTTCCATCACTCGTTGTGTTGATTTCATCATGTCCATTAGGTGATGTTTTTTCACTATAGAATCATATTGCAAATGCACGTGCATTGTTGTGCAACTGGTAACCCAAAAATAAAAATATGGTTGTAAATGCATTTACCGGTCATTCTGATATTAATGCTCGCTATGGGAACACAGGATGGCCGGGCAGTGATAGTTGTACATTTCCATCACTCGTTGTGTTGATTTCATCATGTCCATTAGGTGATGTTTTTACACTATAGAATCATATTGCAAGTGCGCCGCATTTGCAATATGTTTCAATGTGCATTTACCATATGAAATTTGACATGCTCAAAAATGCAAAATTGACTGGTCTGATGGACACAGGATGGCCGAGCAGTGATAGTTGTACATTTCCATCACTCGTTGTGTTGATTTCATCATGTCCATTGGGTGATGTTTTT
>NW_026287208.1:0-7406 GCF_023373465.1 Oncorhynchus keta | reverse complement strand
AGCCCATGTTCTGAATTCTGTCGTTGTACATTTCAAAAGTGCTGAACAAATAACTATATTGACGACGTCAGTCCGAGCTCACTCATTAATGTCTTAATCGAAATTACGGATTGCCTCTTCTCCGCTCGTCATTCCCTAATGCCATAGATTGTACATCTCAATTGTCAGTAGAAACCCCATTTGTTAAAACAAGTCAGCCATATCAGATATTTAAAAAAAAAAAAAAAAGGCTGGATGAACTGCTTTGCTGCCAGAGAAGGCTCCGTTGATAGCCAGGTGTAGCAGTGGTAAGGTGTTGGTACTGCTGTTGGGACAGCTTTATGTAGGCTCAAACAGTTTGTGGGAACTGTTTGTCACTGTTATAGTGCAGTTAATGTATTGTTTAGGGTTGTGTTGTGTAGTGGCTTTGCTGGCTTGCATAATGGTGTTTACCCGCTAATCACATTATGCAACGAACATTCACACAGTAGCCTACTGCCTTGTCCGTATTGCTGTGCTTATAGTACGAAGAAATAATAGTTTATCAACATTTTAAGCTAAGCATTCTGATCTGTTGCATGAGCCTTATTGCTTTAGATATTTCAGGATGTATCGTCCCACAACTGTCCCAGAGTCTGTTTTGAATATAGTCTATTGCCTTTCTCGCACAGAACGACAAACTGACCAATAGAATATACACTTCCTAAAACTGGGGTGCAACTCCTAATATTGGTTTACATATCGGACAAAGCTTGGTCTGCTTTTTAGGTTTGTTTTGTTTCCTGTTCATCATTAGGGGCCAGGTAAAGAGTAAGCACTTCTTCATAATCAGTGGTTGACTGTCAGGGTACAAAGGCTACTCGTCATCAATTCTGTTCAAGGTTTCTGTTCCTGCTCAGCTCTCCTCCCACAGCTCTCCAAGCTCTGGGCCGGGCAGCAATGTTGTGGTAACCACAGAGTGGTTTGTGTTCCAGACGCAGAAGTGGCAGAGAGGGAGGTGGTGTGATGTTGGACACTCCTGACCTGTGTTGTCCCCAGGCTCGGCCTTGTTTGGCGCTCTCTGTGTCTTCGGACTCTGTTTCCGGTCAGGTGAGTTTGCTGCAAATCCTTGGCTTGTTGCCCTAGATTTACAAAGGCTACATTTATAGAGGAAAGTTTGCACTTCTTTTTAATCAATGCATCAAAACAAAGCATTGTTTTATACATATACTGTATATATAAAACTAACAAACAGTAGTTTAATATGAATATACCATTCATTAATGCATTTTCAAATCATTAAGCATATCTTCATGTAGATTACTGATAAAGACACCAACAAACTAGCAGGCTAATTGTTCATATACAGTGCCTCGGGAAAGTATTCAGACCCCTTGACTTTTCCCACATTTTGTTAGGTTCCAACCTTATTCTAAAATGTATTAAATGTAAAAAATTCCAAATTGTAAGTCAATAATTGGAATTAAATATCATAAGAGTACCACTAGGTGGCAGTGTAGTATATTGTTGCTGTATTGATGCTGTGACTACAGCTTTTCATTAGTGAAGTCTTATTCAGCGTCGTCCAAACTAACATTTTGAAGGGATATGTACATAGAAAGCACTCTTTTCCCAAAACAACTGGTTGAAAATATGTGGTTAGATGAGGTGGGTCACTGGAAATAAAGTACAATGTAAATAAACAATGCACACTTATTTCAAGTCATTGTATTACCTTTGAACATATCCATATTAGTAGCCTATCAGGTAAAGGCTACATTTACACTGCAAAAATCTCAAGCAATCTTATGCTAATCATATGACTATAACAAATTAACCTTGTTACTTAGTTGATTTAGAATGGTATTGATCTGATGTTACATATCTTCATTTTCTGATCATACTGAGTATGATTAAGGCAAACCTATTTACTTATCTATCAAACATTGTCTGCCTTGATTACAACACTTCCTTAAGCAGCAGACCATAAGGACGGATGGAGTTCTCCACAATAGCTCTCTTGAACAGGAGATGATCCCTCTCAGGCACATAAACCAGCCAAAATCCTCTCTCCGACACTGCTGCTCTCTTTTCTGGGGATGATCCATTCAGCACCACCTTGTAGGTTTTGTTGTCTTTGGACGTAAAACTCTTGGAGAACTTCCCAGCTACGTTAATGTCCGGTGTTGAGTACACTCCTTCCGACAGTAGCACCATCTCCATCTCTCCATCATTCCTGATGATGCCCTGGGATCCGTCCATAGCAGGTCCGGGTAGGACACTGGCCAGGCCTCGTCTCCGGTCCCCAACCATCCATCTCCATCCCTGTATTTGTTCAACACCTTCAGGGCAATGCGGTTCCAGCCACAGGGTCGGACGTACTGCTCCTTTCCCGAGTAAACACTGCTTCACCATCCTTAACATTTGTAAAGTCGTAGTCATACCGAGAATCAAGGAACTCATTCACGTTCACAGAAACAGTGGTTGGTGGAATGGATGCGCGGATGGGCTCAGGTAAAGCTAAGGCACCTTTTAAAGACAATGTCCCCAAACTTGGGTACTCCAACTCTAGAAGGCCCTCTTGTACGTAGAACTCCTTAGTGCGACCACATTGACAAAGTCCTGTGGGGTTAGTGAAAGTGTTCCCGCGGTGGCTGATTCCACGTTGCAACCTGGAGACAGCAGACAGAGCCTCAAGATGAGATTTACGTTTGGCATGGTGAGAGTTAGAAATCTCGAGAACATTTACGGTAAGGAAGACTTCACAGAGAGTAGAAAATCCTTCCTGTGTGTGATCCGACACGAAGGCGTCTGCTCTTGCAATTTCACCCTATACATAGACTGTGCTGGAAATGTCATTCTTACTTTCACTTTCTGTTGCAGTGACTGGATAAACAAGATGGTGTACGGTAAAAGTACACTGATTGTACATAACATTAGGAACACCTTCCTAATATTTGCATCCCCTTTTGCCTCAGAACAGCTGTTTCTGGGATGTGGAATCTACAAGGTGTCGGTAGCCTTCCACTGGGATGCTGACCCATGTTGACTCCCATGCTTCCCACAGTTGTGTCCAAGTTGGCTGATGTCCTGGGTGGTGGACTATTCCTGATACACTCAGGAACTATTGAGCGGAAACACCCAGCAGAGTCTCAGTTCTGACACAAACCTTGGTGGTCTGGCACCCACTGCCATAACCGTTCAAAGGCAGTTAAACATTTTGTCCTGTCCATTCACATTCTGAGCGGCACACACACAATCCATGTCTCAATTGTCTCAAGGCTTAGAAGTCCTTCTTTAACCTGTCTCTTCCCCTTCATATACACTGATTGAGTGGATTTAACAGGGGATCGCAATAAGGGATCATAGTGTTTCACCTGGATTCACCCTGGTCAGATTATGGCATGGAAAGAGCAGGTGTTATAAATGTTTGTGTACTCGTGTATAGTGAACAAATCTTGATCTTCCCATTATTATTGTGATTGAATGGTAAACAGCAAAACAGAAGGGAATGTAAACACATAAGACGTGTAAATAGTTTACTTAAAGGGAATTTCAAAATAAGTTTTCTTTGCAAATCTGCAGTTGTTACATAAATGTTTTTGACTTCAAGTAATTACATATACCCATGGATTCTTGAACAATATAACTTATAAATACTTCATGAGCTTGGATGAACTGTCTTACCGATCAAACCCAATTATAACCCTAATCATAATCTTGTTTTTATATTCTCAAAACATTGTAGTCGACATCCGCACTGATAAACCCAGGGTCGTTAGAACATGAATAAAGCTATGATTTTGATCTCATCGATGGTCAGTCCTTGCATCAGTAGCGCTGTCTATGAATTTGAGAGTGGTTCTATTTCTTCATCCCCATTGGTCAGCTATTTACTAAAACAATGGCGGGATAACCTATTTGTTATTGTTTGAACTGCAGATTGCCTCTATGAATTGTTTCCTCTTTCAAGTACAACAACATATTTGTGTCTCAAGGTAAAAGTACTTCTGTTAGTCATAATCGTTAGGACTAAAACTTGTCTAACTGTAAATCTATGCCTGAGAGGTTTTGGATGGCATGAAGTCAATATTTAATCCCTAACACTGACATATATATATATATATTTCATAAGGAAGTGAGTCTGCACTATGCTAGTATGAAGCACACTGATAAGACCCACCCCATTGCTTAGGGAGCCAGGATTGGCCCAGGGACATGTTATCTATGCAACAGTGGCCCAATGTGCTCATTCAGGCATATGGTGCATCTGCTGACATTGTTCTTTAAATATCCGTTCTTGATGGAAATAGGATTGTATTGTGATTTGTGCATGTATGAGTGTTTCTGTAAATGTTGAAAAGGTAATGTAATAATAGTTTATTTAATCCAAAGAATCTCAATATAATTGTTTTAAGCCAACAGGATATAGAATTAGTTGGATAAAAGAATAGTATCTTGAAAGACTCAAATACATTTATTATAGGATTAAAGAGCAACCTTTGCAAAATGTACTCGTACTGTAATACAAAGTGGTAAAAAACAAAGTGTTTTGTGAAGGAGTCAATCAGTCAAATCAATGTGTTGTTCTCTCCAAACCTGGAATGCTGGTCTAGCAGTGACCACAGTGGAATAGATGACGTGATGCTGGTCTCCCTGTACCTTCAATCTTTCCCTCCAGTTCTGCTGACCCAGAGATGCATACTGAACCTCAGTCTCTTCCACACGAGAAGGCTCTGAGACACACACGGAGAAATACAAATATTTAAATTGACATTTAGCAATGTTTTCATTGAGGGATATTCATTTGTACTCACTTCTTCCCCATCAGTTTGTGTGATATCAGACCTTATAATAGTTTAAAAAAATATTGTTTTCAATGATAGCAATACTTGTTGGGAGAATGCACATTTTACACAAATCAAATTACCATATACCCAGTGGCGACCCATCATTCAGGCAGGTGCACCTGTTTTGAGCCCCACATTTTTAGCATAAAATGTATATCATTGAGTTAATAAAGCCACATACAAACATGGTCTCTTTTTTGTTTTCCTGAGTAAGGCAGCTCCAAAATGCAGGTGTTTCAGTCTAGCTCAGTGCTTTTTGTGGTGGGGCAAGCCAGCAGAAAATATGGAGTGTTAAGCCTTGATTGGCTCAGTGTTCTGTCACTCATGGGGACACTAAGTCACTGCGAAGTCTAAGGGGAGACCTCAAAATTCTAGCCCTTTGGGTGCTGCCATGGAGTTACATTAGAAGTGCCCATCTAAGAAGGCTCAAGGTCATTGGGCACAAATAACATTATGTCAAATCATGTTATTCGTACAGTAGCTTTGATTGGACTGATCATGTCAACATCATCCTTTCAAAATCTAAGCAGTCATTATAATGAATCAAGTCGGCAATCTACTGGCAAATCCTTTTCAATCCTTGTCATATGAAGAGAAATTATAGATAAAGGCATCGGTGCTCATCGGCACTGGACATAAACATTTCACAACAAGTTGGAAATCGCAAATTCAACAATGAGTGGTTTGGAAGGAAGTAAGCACAGCACAACAAGGTGAGTCCAAACATGTCTTTGTATGCCTCTGCGTAAATGATGTAATATGCCAGGGAAATATATATATATACTACAGCTAAAAAAGTAATACAAAGTGTATAAACATGTAGTAAGCTGTTAGTAGCCATGTGCCCCATGCTAATAATTTGTCCCCTTTCCCTCTTAATTTCACCTACTGTTCTGACTTGGCACATGAGCCTATAGCCTGTTTTAGAGAAATGTAATCATCAAATATTTTAAGAGCTTTCATTGTCTGCTTATATGCCCCCATTATTTACATTTACATTACATTTAAGTCATTTAGCAGACGCTCTTATCCAGAGCGACTTACAAATTGGTGCATACACCTTATGACAACCAGTGGAACAGCCACTTGCATCTAAATCTTGTTGGGGGGGGGAGAAGGATTACCTACCCATACTTACCCTATCCTAGGTATTCCTTGAAGAGGTGGGGTTTCAGGTGTCTCCGGAAGGTGGTGATTGACTCCGCTGTCCTGGCGTCGTGAGGAGTTTGTTCCACCATTGGGGGCCAGAGCAGCGAACAGTTTTGACTGGGCTGAGCGGGAACTGTACTTCCTCAGTGGTAGGGAGGCGAGCAGGCCAGAGGTGGATGAACGCAGTGCCCTTGTTTGGGTGTAGGGCCTGTCAGAGCCTGGAGGTACTGAGGTGCCGTTCCCCTCACAGCTCCGTAGGCGAGCACCATGGTCTTGTAGCGGATGCGAGCTTCAACTGGAAGCCAGTGGAGAGAGCGGAGGAGCGGGGTGACGTGAGAGAGAACTTGGGAAGGTTGAACACCAGACGGGCTGCGAGGCGTTCTGGATGAGTTGTAGGGGTTTAATGGCACAGGCAGGGAGCCCAGCCAACAGCGAGTTGCAGTAATCAAGACGGGAGATGACAAGTGCCTGGATTAGGACCTGCGCCGCTTCCTGTGTGAGGCAGGGTCGTACTCTGCGGATGTTGTAGAGCATGAACCTACAGGAACGGGACACCGCCTTGATGTTAGTTGAGAACGTCAGGTGTTGTCCAGGATCACGCCAAGGTTCTTAGCGCTCTGGGAGGAGGACACAATGGAGTTGTCAACCGTGATGGCGAGATCATGGGAACGGGCAGTCCTTCCCCGGGAGGAAGAGGAGCTCCGTCTTGCTGAGGTTCAGCTTGAGGTGGTGATCCGTCATCCACACTGATATGTCTGCCAGACATGCAGAGATGCGTTAGCCACCTGGTCATCAGAAGGGGGAAAGGAAGATTAATTGTGTGTCGTCTGCATAGCAATGTAGGAGAGACCATGTGAGGTTATGACAGAGCCAAGTGACTTGGTGTATAGCGAGAATAAGAGAGGGCCTAGAACAGAGCCCTGGGGACACCAGTGGTGAGAGCGCGTGGTGAGGAGACAGATTCTCGCCACGCACCTGGTAGGAGCGACCTGTCAGGTAGGGATCAATCCAAGCGTGGGCGCGCCGAGATGCCCAACTCGGAGAGGGTGGAGAGGAGGATCTGATGGTTCACAGTATCGAAGGCAGCCGATAGGTCTAGAAGGATGAGAGCAGAGAGAGAGAGTTAGCTTTGTAGCAGTGCGGAGCGCCTCCGTGATACAGAGAAGAGCAGTCTCAGTTGAATGACTAGTCTTGAAACCTGACTGATTTGGATCAAGAAGGTCATTCTGAGAGATAGCGGTAGAGCTGGCCAAGGACGGCACGCTCAAGAGTTTTGGAGAGAAAAGAGAGAAGGGATACTGGTCTGTAGTTGTTGACATCGGAGGGATCGAGTGTAGGTTTTTCAGAAGGGGTGCAACTCTCGCTCTTGAAGACGGAGGGACGTAGTAGCGGTCAGGGATGAGTATCCTATGGTTCTGACTTGGTGTACAGGGAGAATTCTGTAAGAAC
>NW_026287207.1:0-5968 GCF_023373465.1 Oncorhynchus keta | reverse complement strand
CCCCTATAGATGGTACCAGCCCTGTCACTAACTGACCTCCCCCTATAGATGTTACCAGCCCTGTCACTAACTGACCACTCCCTATAGATGTTACCAGCCCTGTCACTAACTGACCTCCCCTATAGATGTTACCAGCCCTGTCACTAACTGACCTCCCTATAGATGTTACCAGCCCTGTCACTAACTGACCACCCTATAGATGTTACCAGCCCTGTCACTAACTGACCTCCCCTATAGATGTTACCAGCCCTGTCACTAACTGACCTCCCTATAGATGTTACCAGCCCTGTCACTAACTGACCTCCCCTAGATGTTACCAGCCCTGTCACTAACTGACCCCTATAGATGTTACCAGCCCTGTCACTAGATGTTACCAGCCCTGTCACTAACTGACCTCCCCTATAGATGTTACCAGCCCTGTCACTAACTGACTCCCTATAGATGTTACTAGCCCTGTGTCACTAACTTGACCTGTCGCTTTATAGATGGTACCAGCCCTGTCACTCGCTGACCCCTATGGATGTTACCAGCCCTGTCACTAACTGACCTCCCTAGATGTTACCAGCCCTGTCACTAACTGACCTCCCTATAGATGCTGCCAGCCCTGTCACTAACTGACCTCCCCTATAGATGTTACCAGCCCTGTCACTAACTGACCTCCCCTATAGATGTTACCAGCCCTGTCACTAACTGACCCCCTATAGATGTTACCACCCTGTCACTAACTGACCTCCCTATAGATGGTACCAGCCCTGTCACTAACTGACCTCCCCTATAGATGCTACCAGCCCTGTCACTAACTGACTTACTATAGATGGTACCAGCCCTGTCACTAACTGACCCTCCCCTATAGATGGTACCAGCTCCTGTCACTAACTGACCTCCCCTATAGATGTTACCAGCCCTGTCACTAACTGACCACCCCCCTATAGATGTTACCAGCCCTGTCACTAACTGACCTCCCCTATAGATGTTACCAGCCCTGTCACTAACTGACCTCCCTATGATGGTACCAGCCCTGTCACTAACTGACCCCCTCCCTATAGATGGTACCAGCCCTGTCACTAACTGACCTCCCTATAGATGTTACCAGCCCTGTCACTAACTGACCTCACCCCTATAGATGTTACCAGCCCTGTCACTAACTGACCTCTATAGATGTTACCAGCCCTGTCACTAACTGACCTCCCTATAGATGTTACCAGCCCTGTCACTAACTGACCTCCCCTATAGATGTTGCCAGCCCTGTCACTAACTGACCTCCCCTAGATGTTACCAGCCCTGTCACTAACTGACCTCCCCCTATAGATGCTACCAGCCCTGTCACTAACTGGACCCCCTATAGATGTTGCCAGCCCTGTCACTAACTGTTGCCAGCCCCTATAGATAGATGGTGCCAGCCCTGTCAAGCTATGGATGCTGCCAGCCTGTCATAACTGACCCCTATGAATGGTACCAGCCCTGTCACTCTCCCCTATAGATGGTACCAGCCCTGTCACTAACTGACCTCCCTATAGATGTTACCAGCCCTGTCACTAACTCCCCCTATAGATGCTACCAGCCCTGTCACTAACTGACTTCCTATAGATGGTACCAGCCCTGTCACTAACTGACCCCCTATAGATGGTACCAGCCCTGTCACTAACTGACTTCCCTATAGATGGTACCAGCTCCTGTTACTAACTGACCTCCCTATAGATGTTACCAGCCCTGTCACTAACTGACCACCTATAGATGTTACCAGCCCTGTCACTAACTGTCACGCTAACTGACCTCCTCATAGATGTTACCAGCCCTGTCACTAACTGACTCCCCTATAGATGTTACCAGCCCTGTCACTAACTGACCCCTATAGATGTTACTAGCCCTGTCACTAACTGACCTCCCCTATAGATGTTACCAGCCCTGTCACTAACTGACCCCTATAGATGCTACCAGCTCCTGTCACTAACTGGATTCTCCCTATAGATGTTACCAGCCCTGTCACTAACTGACCTCCCTATAGATGTTACCAGCCCTGTCACTAACTGACCTCCCTATAGATGTTACCAGCCCTGTCACTAACTGACCCCCCTATAGATGTTACCAGCCCTGTCACTAACTGACCTCCCTATAGATGTTACCAGCCCTGTCACTAACTGACCTCCCTATAGATGCTACCAGCCCTGTCACTAACTGGACCTCCCCTATAGATGTTACCAGCCCTGTCACTAACTGACCCCCCTATAGATGTTACCAGCCCTGTCACTAACTGACCTCCTATAGATGTTACCAGCCCTGTCACTAACTGACCTCCCCTATAGATGTTACCAGCCCTGTCACTAACTGACCTCCCTATAGATGTTACCAGCCCTGTCACTAACTGACCTCCCTATAGATGCTACCAGCCCTGTCACTAACTGACCTCCCTATAGATGTTACCAGCCCTGTCACTAACTGACCTCCCTATAGATGTTACCAGCCCTGTCACTAACTGACCTCCCTATAGATGCTACCAGCCCTGTCACTAACTGACCCCCTATAGATGCTACCAGCCCTGTCACTAACTGACTTCCCTATAGATGTTACCAGCCCTGTCACTAACTGACCTCCCTATAGATGCTACCAGCCCTGTCACTAACTGACCTCCCTATAGATGCTACCAGCCCTGTCACTAACTGACTCCCCTATAGATGCTACCAGCCCTGTCACTAACTGACTCCCTATAGATGGTACCAGCCCTGTCACTAACTGACCTCCCTATAGATGCTACCAGCCCTGTCACTAACTGACCTCCCTATAGATGTTACCAGCCCTGTCACTAACTGACCTCCCTATAGATGCTACCAGCCCTGTCACTAACTGACCTCCCTATAGATGTTACCAGCCCTGTCACTAACTGACCTCCCTATAGATGCTACCAGCCCTGTCACTAACTGACCTCCCTATAGATGCTACCAGCCCTGTCACTAACTGACCTCCCTATAGATGTTACCAGCCCTGTCACTAACTGACCTCCCTATAGATGCTACCAGCCCTGTCACTAACTGACCTCCCTATAGATGCTACCAGCCCTGTCACTAACTGACCTCCCCTATAGATGTTACCAGCCCTGTCACTAACTGACCTCCCTATAGATGTTACCAGCCCTGTCACTAACTGACCCCCTATAGATGCTACCAGCCCTGTCACTAACTGACCCCCTATAGATGCTACCAGCCCTGTCACTAACTGACCTCCCTATAGATGCTACCAGCCCTGTCACTAACTGACCCCCTATAGATGCTACCAGCCCTGTCACTAACTGACCTCCCTATAGATGCTACCAGCCCTGTCACTAACTGACCTCCCTATAGATGTTACCAGCCCTGTCACTAACTGACCTCCCTATAGATGCTACCAGCCCTGTCACTAACTGACCCCCCTATAGATGCTACCAGCCCTGTCACTAACTGACCTCCCCTATAGATGTTACCAGCCCTGTCACTAACTGACCTCCCTATAGATGTTACCAGCCCTGTCACTAACTGACCTCCCCTATAGATGCTACCAGCCCTGTCACTAACTGACCCCCTATAGATGTTACCAGCCCTGTCACTAACTGACCTCCCTATAGATGGTACCAGCCCTGTCACTAACTGACCTCCCTATAGATGCTACCAGCCCTGTCACTAACTGACCTCCTATAGATGTTACCAGCCCTGTCACTAACTGACCCCCTATAGATGTTACCAGCCCTGTCACTAACTGACCTCCCCTATAGATGGCTACCAGCCCTGTCACTAACTGACCTCCCTATAGATGTTGCCAGCCCTGTCACTAACTGATCCCCCTATAGATGTTGCCAGCCTGTCACTAACTGACCTCCCTATAGATGTTACCAGCCCTGTCACTAACTGACCTCCCCTATAGATGTTACCAGCCCTGTCACTAACTGACCTCCCCTATAGATGTTACCAGCCCTGTCACTAACTGACCCCCTATAGATGCTACCAGCCCTGTCACTAACTGACCTCCCTATAGATGTTACCAGCCCTGTCACTAACTGACCTCCCTATAGATGTTACCAGCCCTGTCACTAACTGACCTCCCTATAGATGTTACCAGCCCTGTCACTAACTGACTCCCTATAGATGTTACCAGCCCTGTCACTAACTGACCTCCCTATAGATGTTACCAGCCCTGTCACTAACTGACCTCCCTATAGATGCTACCAGCCCTGTCACTAACTGACCTCCCTATAGATGTTACCAGCCCTGTCACTAACTGACCTCCCTATAGATGTTACCAGCCCTGTCACTAACTGACCTCCCTATAGATGTTACCAGCCCTGTCACTAACTGACTCCCTATAGATGCTACCAGCCCTGTCACTAACTGACCTCCCTATAGATGGTACCAGCCCTGTCACTAACTGACCTCCCCTATAGATGTTACCAGCCCTGTCACTAACTGACCTCCCTATAGATGTTACCAGCCCTGTCACTAACTGACCTCCCTATAGATGTTACCAGCCCTGTCACTAACTGACCTCCCTATAGATGTTACCAGCCCTGTCACTAACTGACCTCCCCTATAGATGCTACCAGCCCTGTCACTAACTGACCTCCCTATAGATGTTACCAGCCCTGTCACTAACTGACCTCCCTATAGATGTTACCAGCCCTGTCACTAACTGACCCCCCTATAGATGCTACCAGCCCTGTCACTAACTGACCTCCCCTATAGATGTTACCAGCCCTGTCACTAACTGACCTCCCTATAGATGGTACCAGCCCTGTCACTAACTGACCTCCCTATAGATGGTACCAGCCCTGTCACTAACTGACCCCCTATAGATGGTACCAGCCCTGTCACTAACTGACCTCCCTATAGATGTTACCAGCCCTGTCACTAACTGACCTCCCTATAGATGTTACCAGCCCTGTCACTAACTGACCTCCCTATAGATGTTACCAGCCCTGTCACTAACTGACCCTCTATAGATGTTACCAGCCCTGTCACTAACTGACCTCCCTATAGATGTTACCAGCCCTGTCACTAACTGACCCCCTATAGATGTTACCAGCCCTGTCACTAACTGACCCCTATAGATGTTACCAGCCCTGTCACTAACTGACCTCCCTATAGATGTGCTACCAGCCCTGTCACTAACTGACCTCCCTATAGATGTTACTCAGCCCTGTCACTAACTGACCTCCCTATAGATGTTACCAGCCCTGTCACTAACTGACCCCCTATAGATGTTACCAGCTCCTGTCACTAACTGACTCCTATAGATGCTACCAGCCCTGTCACTAACTGACCTCCTATAGATGTTACCAGCCCTGTCACTAACTGACTCTCCCTATAGATGCTACCAGCCCTGTCACTAACTCGACTTCCCTATAGATGCTACCAGCCCTGTCACTAACTGACCTCCCCTATAGATGTTACCAGCCCTGTCACTAACTGACCTCCCTATAGATGTTACCAGCCCTGTCACTAACTGACCCCCCTATAGATGTTACCAGCCCTGTCACTAACTGACCTCCCTATAGATGTTACCAGCCCTGTCACTAACTGACCTCCCTATAGATGGTACCAGCCCTGTCACTAACTGACCTCCCTATAGATGCTACCAGCCCTGTCACTAACTGACCCCCTATAGATGGTACCAGCCCTGTCACTAACTGACCTCCCTATAGATGTTACCAGCCCTGTCACTAACTGACCTCCCTATAGATGGTACCAGCCCTGTCACTAACTGACCTCCCCTATAGATGTTGCACAGCTCCTGTCACTAACTGACCCCCCTATAGATGTTACCAGCCCTGTCACTAACTGACTCCCCCTATAGATGTGTACCAGCCCTGTCACTAACTGACCTCCCTAGATGGTACCAGCCCTGTCACTAACTGACCCCTAGATGTTACCAGCCTGTATTATGATACCAGCCCTGTCACCAACTGACCCCCCATAGATGTTACCAGCCCTGTCACTAACTCACC
>NW_026287206.1:0-3398 GCF_023373465.1 Oncorhynchus keta | reverse complement strand
ACTCCTCCTCCTCCTCCTCGTCCCCCTCCTCAGTCCTTCCCTTCCTCCTCCATTCTAAATCTAACTCTAGCATTCCATTTTGAAACATTCTAATTCAAACATTCTACACCATACTCAAACATTCCATTTTAACATCTAACAATATTCCATTCTAAACCCTGTTACTACAAGGTTGTGCTAGTTGTGAGTGTGACCGAGTGTTGTAGAGTGTAGAGGTGTTGTTTCTGTGTTGACAGGAGGGGTTCTTGTTGCCAGTATAGGTTCTGCTCCTGGCCATCCCAACAGCCCCAGATACAAGTTCAACTTCATAGCTGACGTGGTGGAAAAGATGGCTCCTGCTGTGGTTCACATAGAGCTCTTCCTCAGGTCACTGCCTGTGTGTGTGTCTGCCTGTGTGTGTGTGTGTGTGTGTGTGTGTGTGTGTGTGTGTGTGTGTGTGTGTGTGTGTGTGTGTGTGTGTGTGTGCCTGTGTGTGTGTGTGCCTGTGTGTGTGTGTGCCTGTGTGTGTGTGTGCCTGTGTGTGTGTGTGCCTGTGTGTGTGTGTGCCTGTGTGTGTGCCTGTGTGTGTGTTATTCAGCTGTTCCCATAGGAGGATAACAGTGTGTGTTCCCATAGGAGGATAACAGTGTGTGTGTGTTCCCATAGGAGGAGGATAACAGTGTGTGTGTGTTCCCATAGGAGGATAACAGTGTGTGTGTGTTCCCATAGGAGGAGGATAACAGTGTGTGTGTGTTCCCATAGGAGGATAACAGTGTGTGTGTGTTCCCATAGGAGGAGGATAACAGTGTGTGTGTGTTCCCATAGGAGGATAACAGTGTGTGTGTGTTCCCATAGGAGGATAACAGTGTGTGTGTGTTCCCATAGGAGGATAACAGTGTGTGTGTGTTCCCATAGGAGGATAACAGTGTGTGTGTTCCCATAGGAGGAGTGATAACAGTGTGTGTGTTCCCATAGGAGGAGGATAACAGTGTGTGTGTGTTCCCATAGGAGGATAACAGTGTGTGTGTGTTCCATAGGAGGATGGATAACAGTGTGTGTGTGTTCCCATAGGAGGAGGATAACAGTGTGTGTGTGTTCCCATAGGAGGATAACAGTGTGTGTGTGTCCCATAGGAGGAACAGCTGAATAACCGTTTTAGGTTCTAGATAACACCTCTTTTCTAAGAATGTAGGTGTGTGAATTGAGCACATCCTGAATGTAAATTCAGCTTCTCTCTCTCTCCTCTCTCTTCCTCTCTCCCCTTTCCTTTCCTTTCTCCTTTCCTCTCCCTCTCCTCTCTCCTTTCCTCTCTCCTCCCCTCCTCTCCTCTCTCCTTTCCTCTGTCCCTCTCCTTTCCTCTGTCTCCTATCTCCTTTCCTCTCCTCCTCTCCTCCCTCTCCTTCTCTCCTTTCCTCTCTCCTCTCTCCTCTCTCTTTCCTCTCTCCTCTCTCAGACATCCTCTGTTTGGTCGTCATGTCCCTCTGTCTAGTGGTTCTGGGTTCATCATCAGCCACTCCGGACTCATCGTAACCAACGCTCACGTGGTAACCGCTGCTGCCACGGTAACGGGCCGACCGCAGCTCCGCGTGCAGCTTCAATGACGGGGAGCGTACGAGGCCACGGTCCGGGACGTCGACAGGAAGTCGGATATCGCCACCATCAAAGTCAACCCTCAGGTAGGGTAGCTTTACCCTTAATTTAACAGGTTAGGTGGCCAGATAGAGAGGGAGAGAGGGAGAGAGAGAAGGGTAAGTGAGAGACTGAGAGAGAGAGAGGGTAAGTGAGAGACAGAGAGAGAGAGAGAGAGAGAGGGTAAGTGAGAGACAGAGAGAGAGGGTAAGTGAGAGACTGAGATAAAGGGAGAGAGGGAGAGAGGCTGAGATAAAGGGAGAGAGGCTGAGATAAAGGGAGAAAGGGTGAGAGAGAGGCTGAGATAAAGTGGGAGAGGGAGAGGGGGAGAGAGGAGAGAGAGAGAGGAGAGAGGGAGAGAGAGAGAGAGAGAGAGAGAGAGAGAGAGAGGAGAGAGAGAGAGAGAGAGAGAGAGAGAGAGAGAGAGAGAGAGAGAGAGAGAGGAGAGAGAGAGAGAGAGAGAGAGAGAGAGAGAGAGAGAGAGAGATATAAAGGAGAGAGAGAGATATAAAGGAGAGAGAGAGATATAAAGGAGAGAGAGAGAGATAAAGGAGAGAGAGAGAGATAAAGGGAGAGAGGCTGAGATAAAGGGAGAGAGGCTGAGATAAAGGAGAGAGGCTGAGATAAAGGAGAGAGGCTGAGATAAAGGGAGAGAGGCTGAGATAAAGGAGAGGGGAGAGAGAGAGGGAGAGAGGCTGAGATAAAGGGAGAGAGGGTGAGAGAGAGAGGAGAGAGGCTGAGATAAAGGGAGAGAGGGTGAGAGAGAGAGGGAGAGAGGGTGAGAGAGAGAGAGAGAGGGAGAGGCTGAGATAAAGGGAGAGAGGCTGAGATAAAGGGAGAGAGGCTGAGATAAAGGGAGAGAGGGTGGAGAGATAGAGGGAGAGAGGCTTGAGATAAAGGGAGAGAGGCTGAGATAAAGGGAGAGAGGGTGAGGGAGAGAGGGGTGAGAGAGAGAGAGGGAGAGAGGCTGAGATAAAGGGAGAGAGGCTGAGATAAAGGGAGAGGGAGAGAGAGAGGGAGAGAGGCTGGAGATAAAGGGAGAGAGGGTGAGAGAGAGAGGGAGAGAGGCTGAGATAAAGGGAGAGAGGGTGAGAGAGAGAGGGAGAGAGGCTGGAGAGAGAGATGAGAAGGGAGAGAGGCTGAGATAAAGGGAGAGAGGCTGAGATAAAGGGAGAGAGGAGAGAGGAGAGAGGCTGAGATAAAGGGGAGAGGCTGAGATAAAGGGGAGAGAGAGGGAGAGAGGCTGAGATAAAGGGAGAGAGGCTGAGATAAAGGGAGAGAGGGCTGAGAGAGAGGGAGAGAGGCTGAGATAAAGGGAGAGAGGCTGAGATAAAGGGGAGAGAGGATGGAGATAAAGGGAGAGAGGCTGAGGATAAAGGGGAGAGGGCTGAGATAAAGGGAGAGAGGGTGAGAGAGAGGAGAGAGGCTGAGATAAAGGGAGAGAGGCTGAGATAAGAGGGGGAGAGAGGCTGAGATAAAGGAGAGAGGTGAGAGAGAGAGAGGAGAGAGGCTGAGATAAAGGGAGAGAGGGTGAGAGAGAGAGGAGAGAGGCTGAGATAAAGGGAGAGATGGGTGAGAGAGAGAGGGAGAGAGGAGCCGAGATAAAGGGAGAGAGGTGGAGATAGGGAGAGAGCTGAGATAAAGGAGAGAGGCTGAGGGGGAGAGGGTGAGAGAGGGAGAGAGGCTGAGATAAAGGGAGAGAGGCTGAGATAAAGGGAGAGAGGGTGAGAGATAGAGGGAGAGAGGCTGAGATAAAGGAGAGAGGCTGAGATAAAGGGAGAGGGGTGAGA
>NW_026287205.1:0-71708 GCF_023373465.1 Oncorhynchus keta | reverse complement strand
TGTACATTTCTATTGTTATTTCACTGCTGCTCTTTAATTACTATTATTATTACTTTCATCTCTTATTCTTATCTGTATTTTTTTAACTGCATTGTTGGTTAGAGGCTCGTCAGTAATGTCTACTACACCTGTTGTATTCAGCATTTCACTGTAAGGTCTACTACACCTGTTGTATTCAGCATTTCACTGTAATGTTGTATTCAGCATTTTCACTGTAATTCAGTCTACTACACCTGTTGTATTCAGCATTTCACTGTAAGGTCTACTACACCTGTTGTATTCAGCATTTCACTGGGTCTACTACACCTGTTGTATTCAGCATTTTCACTGTAAGGTCTACTACACCTGTTGTATTCCAGCATTTCACTGTAAGGTCTACTACACCTGTTGTATTCAGCATTTCACAGTAAGGTCTACTACACCTGTTTGTATTCAGTATTTCACTGTGAGTCTACTACACCTGTTGTATTCAGCATTTCACTGTAGGTCTACTACACCTGTTGTATTCAGCATTTCACAGTAGGTCTACTACACCTGTTGTATTCAGCATTTCACTGTAAGGTCTACTACACCTGTTGTATTCAGCATTTCACAGTAAGGTCTACTACACCTGTTGTATTCAGCATTTCACAGTAAGGTCTACTACACACCTGTTGTATTCAGCATTTCACTGTAAGGCCTACTACACCTGTTGTATTCAGCATTTCACTGTAAGGTCTACTACACCTGTTGTATTCAGCTATTTCACATTTCATGGAGTCTACTACACCTGTTGTATTCAGCATTTCACTGTAAGGTCTACTACTACACCTGTTGTATTCAGCATTTCACTGTAGGTCTACTACACCTGTTGTATTCAGCATTTCACTGTAAGGTCTACTACACCTGTTGTATTCAGCATTTCACTGTAGGTCTACTACACCTGTTGTATTTCAGCATCTTACACCTGTTGTATTCAGGTCTACTACACCTGTTGTATTCAGCATTTCTGTAAGGTCTACACCTGTTGTATTCAGCATTTCACTGTAGTCTACTACACCTGTTGTATTCAGCATTTCACTGTCAGGTCTACTACACCTGTTGTATTCAGCATTTCACGGTAAGGTCTACTACCTGTTGTATTCAGCATTTCACCGTAAGGTCTACTACACCTGTTGTATTCAGCATTTCACCGTAGGTCTACTACACCTGTTGTATTCAGCATTTCACTGTAATGTCTACTACACCTGTTGTATTCAGCATTTCACTGTAAGGTCTACTACACCTGTTGTATTCAGCATTTCACTGTCAGGTCTACTACACCTGTTGTATTCAGCATTTCACGGTAAGGTCTACTACCTGTTGTATTCAGCATTTCACTGTAAGGTCTACTACACCTGTTGTATTCAGCATTTTCACTGTAAGGTCTACTACACCTGTTGTATTCTAAGCATTTCACTGTAAGGTCTACTACACCTGTTGTATTCAGCATTTCACTGTAAGGTCTACTACACCTGTTGTATTCAGCATTTCACTGTAAGGTCTACTACACCTGTTGTATTCAGCATTTCACGGTAAAGGTCTACTACACTGTTGTATTCAGCATTTCACTGTAAGGTCTACTACACCTGTTGTATTCAGCATTTCACTGTAAAGGTCTACTACACCTGTTGTATTCAGCATTTCACTGTAAGGTCTACTACACCTGTTGTATTCAGCATTTCACTGTAAAGGTCTGTACAGTCAGACAGTAACTATCCCAGTTTCCCTTAGAAACTCACATAACAGCTCGATTACTACAGTCAGACAGTAACTATCCCAGTTTCCCTGAGAAACACACACATAACAGCTCGATTACACTGCAGGTGTTACGCAGTGTGTAGCTGGAGTTGTCATATCCTTTGTAATACTGCAGGGTATACTAGCCATCTCTTCTTCCCACAGAGAGAAACTACTTTTTCAGTAGGGTTTTCTCCCACAGGCAGCGGACTGCGGATAAGAAGAGGTTGGAACTCAGCAGTCATCCTGAGGTGCTCCTCTTACAGGCCCAAAGGCCAAACTGAGAGAGGGTTGGAACTCAGCAGTCATCCTGAGTGCTCCTCTTACAGGCCCAAAGGCCATAACTGAGGGGGTTGGACTCAGCAGTCATCCTGAGGTGCTCCTCTTACAGGCCCAAGGCCAAACTGAGAGAGGGTTGGACTCAGCAGTCATCCTGAGGTGATCCTCTTACAGGCCCAAAGGCCAAACTGAGAGAGGGTTGGACTCAGCAGTCATCCTGAGGGTTCTCCTCTTACAGGCCCAAAGGCCAAACTGAGAGAGATTTGGACTCAGCAGTCATCCTGGTGCTCTCTTACAGGCCCAAAGGCCAAACTGAGAGAGGTTGGACTCAGCAGTCATCCTGAGGTGCTCCTCTTACAGGCCCAATATCAGCAGGCCAGCCGGCTTCTACCTTCCTAGTGGTGCATTCTACTAGAGTAGCTACATCGTGGGCCTCTGACCTCTGCTGTAGTTGTGCATTCTACTAGAGGAGTAGCTACATCGTGGGCCTCTCACCTGACCTCTGACCTCTGCTGCAGTGGTGCATTCTACTAGAGGAGTAGCTACATCGTGGGCCTCTCACCTATGACCTCTGACCTCTGCCATAGTGGTGCATTCTACTAGAGGAGTAGCTACATCGTGGTCCCTGCTCTGAGGAGTTCCCCTCAATGATATTTGCGCCTCGGCCAGTTGGGCTGTTTATGTGCTCTGTTGGATTACTCCAATCCTTTTGTTGGTGCCTTGAAAAGGACACGAGGTGGAAGTAGTGCCGGCAGCTATTTACAGTGGTCAGTCGCAGCACTACCCGGTACGGTACTAATCTGAAATTCTAACTCAGAATGTACCCTGCCACGTGGAAGGAAACCATATTGGAGTGATCAATAGCTCACATAACCGTGGTTACATACGTAACCTTCGATGTTCACTGAATTGCTAGCGCTAGTTGCTCAAAGATACCTAGCATCAATGCTAGCTTTGTTAACACCAGCTGCGTGATGATGCAGTTTCCTGTTTTAGGTTAGAGGTCACGTTGAAGTGCATTTCAAATATAACAGATTTGAAGCGATTTACATTCTTCCATACCAAACAGATTTCTCTCTCAGGTGTTCTTGGAAGATCACCATTGAAAGAACAGGAGAATGGAGATTTTCCTTTTAATTAATTAATTGCTTAATTTATTGGAATTTCCTCTTTGTCTGCTGTTGTGTTGTGATGATGCAGACTTCTACCAGTGTTTCTGGGGTAATACTGACACCTACTGGTTCATCATTGTCTTGACTGATCCCACAGAGAAAGAACTTAACTATAGCAATAGTACACTACATGCCCAGTACATTATTCACACATTAATACATTTATACATATATTTATCATTTATATTTTATTAACACTATTAAATTACTGCACATACAATGCATTTTAGAGCAATAGGATGAAATGATATTATAGCTGCAGTTTAAACTAGAAAAGGGAGATGTTTGTGTTGATATAATCTCAACTAGATGACCATGTATTTTCACGTTACAAACATTAGTGACCAGCACATACACTTTCTGGTCTCAAGCCTTAGTTAAAGGTTCAACAATGAATTTGTGTTGGTTCAAATAAAAATATTTTTACTAATCATTCTAGAAATACAAGAAATATAAAAATATCCTTAAAGATCATTATTTATAACTGGATGTATGTAAGATATTAAATATGAACTGGCTTGGTTTAGGACATAAATGATGTATAGGTGAGATAGGTTTATGAACTTTACATTAATCATTTAGATAACTGGATTCATTGTTTAGGATACAGAAAGCATGACAAGTTCAATCTTCATTTTGGGACCCTGAAAGTCAAAAACAAATACACTGTTATTTAGTTACATAGTTACCTGAGTGTCCATCACTGACATCAACATCATTTGTTTAATTGACATCTATTCACTTATTGGTTTTGATTGCTAACTTATGATGTCGTACTCACAGGTGATTGGTCCGATGGTGACGGGTTCGAGGGGACAGAGGGGTGACAGAGCGGTATTTCCTTTTGGTGCACATCTGAGGAGAGAGACGAGGAAGAGTCAGAGGGACCAGACACTGAGACAGAGACGAGATGGAGTCAGAGACCAGACACTGAGACAGAGACGAGAAGGAGTCAGAGAGACCAGATACTGAGACAGAGACGAGATGGAGTCAGAGAGACCAGACACTGAGACAGAGAGACGAGATGGAGTCAGAGACCAGACACTGAGACAGAGACGAGATGGAGTCAGAGAGACCAGATACTGAGACAGAGACGGGAAGGTCAGAGAGACCAGACACTGAGACAGGAGACCAGAGAGACTCAGAAACCACCACACACAAACTGAGTGAGACCAGAGAGAGACCACAGACTGAGTGAGACCAGAGAGAGACCACAGACTGAGTGAGACCAGAGAGAGACCACAGACTCAGAGAGACCAGACACTGAGACAGAGAGACGGGAAGGAGTCAGAGAGACCAGACACTGAGACAGAGAGACGAGAAGGAGTCAGAGAGACCAGACACCGAGACAGAGAAACGGGAAGGAGTCAGAGAGACCAGACACTGAGACAGAGAGACGAGAAGGAGTCAGAGAGACCAGATACTGAGACAGAGAGACGAGATGGAGTCAGAGAGACCAGACACTGAGACAGAGAGACGAGATGGAGTCAGAGAGACCAGATACTGAGACAGAGAGACGGGAAGGAGTCAGAGAGACCAGACACTGAGACAGGGAGACCAGAGAGACTCACCACCACACACAAACTGAGTGAGACCAGAGAGAGACCACAGACTGAGTGAGACCAGAGAGAGACCACAGACTGAGTGAGACCAGAGAGAGACCACAGACTGAGTGAGACCAGAGAGACCACAGACTGAGTGAGACCAGAGAGAGACCACAGACTGAGTGAGACCAGGAGAGACCACAGACTGAGAGTGACAGAGAGACCACAGACTGGTGAGACCAGAGAGACCACAGACTGAGTGAGACCAGAGAGAGACCACAGACAGAGAGAAAGAGAGAGAGACCACAGACTGGTGAGACCAGAACAGCATGAGTCAGAGGGAAAGATGCAGGACTCACTGGAGTGCAGGAGGAGCTCCTCTGGTCACACAGGCTCAGTCTGCAGTCGGGGAAGACATCCCGGTAGTCCCCTGGTACAGGAACAGCAGAGCAGGAAAGCCCTGAGAGGGCCACTCTCCTCCACCCTCACCTGACGGTTTCAGTCGGACATCTAGGAAACAGGGAGATAACGCAACAAAAATACACAAACATTAGGGTTCGGTTCCCAGACACAGAATAAGCCTGATCCTGGAGTAAAAAGCATATGGAGAAACTCCGTAAAGTGTTAGTCAGGACCAGACTTAATCTGTGTCTGGGAAAACCTCCTCCATATGTTCCTTGACTATAAACCAAGACACCTGCACATACTTGTTCTGAATGATGTAGTATCATGTGTCTTTAGGGTCGGGGGACTGCGTGGCATAGCAGTCCTCAGAGCAGAGCACGAACGCTCCGTCTCGGACTCCTCTACGGACACGCCCACATGCAGCACGGAACCCACCGGCAAGGTGACTCCGCCCGCTGGGTAAGCCTTTGTGAAGTTGTCGCTGTGGTACAGAGTCATGTTGGAGCCCACTCTGGAGCCCTTACCGACTCTGGAACCCTTCAGCCTGTCAAATGGGCCAATAGGAGATTTGGTTTTGTTAGATTCCAAATAAACAGAGTAGAAAACTCACGAACGTTTAGTAAAGCTGAAACCAAGTTTATTCACCCACTGGGTCATACAACAGCATAAGACAACAACATGTTTCCACCAGTGGTAGAATATATATATATATAGACCCCAATGTGGATGGAGCATCCTCCTTCCCTCTAAACATGACATGTTTCCACCAGTGGTAGTATATATATATATATAGACCCCAATGTGGATGGAGCATCCTCCTTCCCTCTAAACATTACATGTTTCCACCAGTGGTAGTATATATATATATATAGACCCCAATGTGGATGGAGCATCCTCCTTCCTCTAAACATGACATGTTTCCACCAGTGGTAGTATATATATATATATAGACCCCAATGTGGATGGAGCATCCTCCTTCCCTCTAAACATGACATGTTTCTACCAGTGGTAGTATATATATATATAGACCCCAATGTGGATGGAACATCCTCCTTCCCTCTAAACATGACATGTTTCTACCAGTGGTAGTATATATATATATATATAAACCCCAATGTGGATGGAACATCCTCCTTCCCTCTAAACATGACATGTTTCTACCAGTGGTAGATATATATATATATATATAGACCCCAATGTGGGATGGAACATCCTCCTTCCTCTAAACATGACATGTTTCCACCAGTGGTAGTATATATATATATAGACCCCAATGTGGATGGAACATCCTCCTTCCCTCTAAACATGACATGTTTCTACCAGTGGTAGTATATATATATATAGACTAATGGGATGGAGCATCCTCCTTCCCTCTAAACATGACATGTTTCCACCAGTGGTAGTATATATATATATATAGACCCCAATGTGGATGGAACATCCTCCTTCCTCTAAACATGACATGTTTCCACCAGTGGTAGTATATATATATATATAGACCCCAATGTGGATGGAGCATCCTCCTTCCCTCTAAACATGACATGTTTCTACCAGTGGTAGTATATATATATATAGACCCCAATGTGGATGGAACATCCTCCTTCCCTCTAAACATGACATGTTTCTACCAGTGGTAGTATATATATATATATATATAGACCCCAATGTGGATGGAGCATCCTCCTTCCCTCTAAACATGACATGTTTCCACCAGTGGTAGAATATATATATATATATAAACCCCAATGTGGATGGAGCATCCTCCTTCCCTCTAAACATGACATGTTTCTACCAGTGGTAGTATATATATATATAGACCCCAATGTGGATGGAACATCCTCCTTCCCCCTCTAAACATGACATGTTTCTACCAGTGGTAGTATATATATATATATATAGACCCCAATGTGGATGGAACATCTCCTTCCCTCTAAACATGACATGTTTCTACCAGTGGTAGTATATATATATATATAGACCCCAATGTGGATGGAGCATCCTCCTTCCCTCTAAACATGACATGTTTCCACCAGTGGTAGTATATATATATATATAGACCCCAATGTGGATGGAGCATCCTCCTTCCCTCTAAACATGACATGTTTCTACCAGTGGTAGTATATATATATAGACCCCAATGTGGATGGAACATCCTCCTTCCCTCTAAACATGACATGTTTCTACCAGTGGTAGTATATATATATATATATATAGACCCCAATGTGGATGGAACATCCTCCTTCCCTCTAAACATGACATGTTTCTACCAGTGGTAGTATATATATATATATATAGACCCCAATGTGGGTGGAGCATCCTCCTTCCCTCTAAACATGACATGTTTCCACCAGTGGTAGTATATATATATATATATAGACCCCAATGTGGATGGAGCATCCTCCTTCCTCTAAACATGACATGTTTCCACCAGTGGTAGTATATATATATATATATAAACCCCAATGTGGATGGAGCATCCTCCTTCCCTCTAAACATGACATGTTTCCACCAGTGGTAGTATATATATATATATAGACCCCAATGTGGATGGAGCATCCTCCTTCCCTCTAAACATGACATGTTTCTACCAGTGGTAGTATATATATATATATATATAGACCCCAATGTGGATGGAGCATCCTCCTTCCCTCTAAACATGACATGTTTCCACCAGTGGTAGTATATATATATATATATATATATATATATATATATAGACCCCAATGTGGATGGAACATCCTCCTTCCCTCTAAACATGACATGTTTCCACCAGTGGTAGTATATATATATATATAGACCCCAATGTGGATGGAGCATCCTCCTTCCCTCTAAACATGACATGTTTCCACCAGTGGTAGTATATATATATATATATATAAAACCCCAATGTGGATGGAGCATCCTCCTTCCCTCTAAACATGACATGTTTCCACCAGTGGTAGTATATATATATATATATAGACCCCAATGTGGATGGAGCATCCTCCTTCCCTCTATACATGACATGTTTCTACCAGTGGTAGTATATATATATATATATAGACCCCAATGTGGATGGAGCATCCTCCTTCCCTCTAAACATGACATGTTTCCACCAGTGGTAGTATATATATATATATAGACCCCAATGTGGATGGAGCATCCTCCTTCCCTCTATACATGACATGTTTCTACCAGTGGTAATATATATATATATAGACCCCAATGTGGATGGAGCATCCTCCTTCCCTCTAAACATGACATGTTTCCACCAGTGGTAGTATATATATATATATAGACCCCAATGTGGATGGAGCATCCTCCTTCCCTCTATACATGACATGTTTCTACCAGTGGTAGTATATATATATATATAGACCCCAATGTGGATGGAGCATCCTCCTTCCCTCTAAACATGACATGTTTCTACCAGTGGTAGTATATATATATATATAGACCCCAATGTGGATGGAGCATCCTCCTTCCCTCTAAACATGACATGTTTCTACCAGTGGTAGTATATATATATATAGACCCCAATGTGGATGGAGCATCCTCCTTCCCTCTAAACATGACATGTTTCCATAGTGGTAGTATATATATATATATATAGACCCCAATGTGGATGGAGCATCCTCCTTCCCTCTAAACATGACATGTTTCCACCAGTGGTAGTATATATATATATATAGACCCCAATGTGGATGGAGCATCCTCCTTCCCTCTATACATGACATGTTTCTACCAGTGGTAGTATTTATATATATATATAGACCCCAATGTGGATGGAGCATCCTCCTTCCCTCTAACATGACATGTTTCTACCAGTGGTAGTATATATATATATATATATAGACCCCAATGTGGATGGAGCATCCCTCCTTCCCCTCTAAACATGACATGTTTCTACCAGTGGTAGTATATATATATATATATAAACCCCAATGTGGATGGAGCATCCTCCTTCCCTCTAAACATGACATGTTTCCACCAGTGGTAGTATATATATATATATATAGACCCCAATGTGGATGGAGCATCCTCCTTCCCTCTAAACATGACATGTTTCTACCAGTGGTAGTATATATATATATAGACCCCAATGTGGATGGAGCATCCTCCTTCCCTCTAAACATGACATGTTTCTACCAGTGGTAGTATATATATATATATATAGACCCCAATGTGGATGGAGCATCCTCCTTCCCTCTAAACATGACATGTTTCCACCAGTGGTAGTATATATATATATATATAGACCCCAATGTGGGTGGAGCATCCTCCTTCCTCTAAACATGACATGTTTCCACCAGTGGTAGTATATATATATATAGACCCCAATGTGGATGGAGCATCCTCCTTCCCTCTAAACATGACATGTTTCCACTAGTGGTAGTATATATATATATATATAGACCCCAATGTGGATGGAGCATCCTCCTTCCCTCTAAACATGACATGTTTCCACCAGTGGTAGTATATATATATATATATAGACCCCAATGTGGGTGGAGCATCCTCCTTCCCCTCTAAACATGACATGTTTCCACCAGTGGTAGTATATATATATATATATAGACCCCAATGTGGATGGAGCATCCTCCTTCCCTCTAAACATGACATGTTTCCACCAGTGGTAGTATATATATATATATATAAACCCCAATGTGGATGGAGCATCCTCCTTCCCTCTAAACATGACATGTTTCCACCAGTGGTAGTATATATATATATAGACCCCAATGTGGATGGAGCATCCTCCTTCCCTCTAAACATGACATGTTTCCACCAGTGGTAGTATATATATATATATATAACCCCAATGTGGGTGGAGCATCCTCCTTCCCTCTAAACATGACATGTTTCCACCAGTGGTAGTATATATATATATATAGACCCCAATGTGGATGGAGCATCCTCCTTCCCTCTAAACATGACATGTTTCCACCAGTGGTAGTATATATATATATATATAAACCCCAATGTGGATGGAGCATCCTCCTTCCCTCTAAACATGACATGTTTCCACCAGTGGTAGTATATATATATATATATATAGACCCCAATGTGGATGGAGCATCCTCCTTCCCTCTAAACATGACATGTTTCCACCAGTGGTAGTATATATATATATATATAGACCCCAATGTGGATGGAGCATCCTCCTTCCCTCTAAACATGACATGTTTCCACCAGTGGTAGTATATATATATATATATAGACCCCAATGTGGATGGAGCATCCTCCTTCCCTCTAAACATGACATGTTTCCACCAGTGGTAGTATATATATATATATATAGACCCCAATGTGGATGGAGCATCCTCCTACCCTCTAAACATGACATGTTTCCACCAGTGGTAGTATATATATATATATATAAACCCCAATGTGGGTGGAGCATCCTCCTTCCCTCTAAACATGACATGTTTCCACCAGTGGTAGTATATATATATATAGACCCCAATGTGGATGGAGCATCCTCCTTCCCTCTAAACATGACATGTTTCCACCAGTGGTAGTATATATATATATAGACCCCAATGTGGATGGAGCATCCTCCTTCCCTCTAAACATGACATGTTTCCACCAGTGGTAGTATATATATATATATATAGACCCCAATGTGGATGGAGCATCCTCCTTCCCTCTAAACATGACATGTTTCCACCAGTGGTAGTATATATATATATATATAAACCCCAATGTGGGTGGAGCATCCTCCTTCCCTCTAAACATGACATGTTTCCACCAGTGGTAGTATATATATATATAGACCCCAATGTGGATGGAGCATCCTCCTTCCCTCTAAACATGACATGTTTCCACCAGTGGTAGTATATATATATATATATAAACCCCAATGTGGATGGAGCATCCTCCTTCCCTCTAAACATGACATGTTTCCACCAGTGGTAGTATATATATATATATATATATATAGACCCCAATGTGGATGGAGCATCCTCCTTCCCTCTAAACATGACATGTTTCCACCAGTGGTAGTATATATATATATATATAGACCCCAATGTGGATGGAGCATCCTCCTTCCCTCTAAACATGACATGTTTCCACTAGTGGTAGTATATATATATATATATAGACCCCAATGTGGATGGAGCATCCTCCTTCCCCTAAACATGACATGTTTCCACTAGTGGTAGTATATGTATATATATAGACCCCAATGTGGATGGAGCATCCTCCTTCCCCCTAAACATGACATGTTTCCACTAGTGGTAGTATATGTATATATATAGACCCCAATGTGGATGGAGCATCCTCCTTCCCTCTAAACATGACATGTTTCCACCAGTGGTAGTATATATATATATATATATATATAGACCCCAATGTGGATGGAGCATCCTCCTTCCCTCTAAACATGACATGTTTCCACCAGTGTTAGTATATATATATATATAGACCCCAATGTGGATGGAGCATCCTCCTTCCCCCTAAACATGACATGTTTCCACTAGTGGTAGTATATATATATATATAGACCCCAATGTGGATGGAGCATCCTCCTTCCCTCTAAACATGACATGTTTCCACCAGTGGTAGTATATATATATATAGACCCCAATGTGGATGGAGCATCCTCCTTCCCTCTAAACCTGACATGTTTCTACCAGTGGTAGTATATATATATATATATATATATATACCCCAATGTGGATGGAGCATCCTCCTTCCCTCTAAACATGACATGTTTCCACCAGTGGTAGTATATATATATATAGACCCCAATGTGGATGGAGCATCCTCCTTCCCTCTAAACATGACATGTTTCCACCAGTGGTAGTATATATATATATATAGACCCCAATGTGGATGGAGCATCCTCCTTCCCTCTAAACATGACATGTTTCTACCAGTGGTAGTATATATATATATATATATATATATATAGACCCCAATGTGGATGGAGCATCCTCCTTCCCTCTAAACATGACATGTTTCCACCAGTGGTAGTATATATATATATATAGACCCCAATGTGGATGGAGCATCCTCCTTCCCTCTAAACATGACATGTTTCTACCAGTGGTAGTATATATATATATATAGACCCCAATGTGGATGGAGCATCCTCCTTCCCTCTAAACATGACATGTTTCCACCAGTGGTAGTATATATATATATATATATATAGACCCCAATGTGGATGGAGCATCCTCCTTCCCTCTAAACATGACATGTTTCCACCAGTGGTAGTATATATATATATATAGACCCCAATGTGGATGGAGCATCCTCCTTCCCTCTAAACATGACATGTTTCTACCAGTGGTAGTATATATATATATATATATAGACCCCAATGTGGATGGAGCATCCTCCTTCCCTCTAAACATGACATGTTTCCACCAGTGGTAGTATATATATATATATATAGACCCCAATGTGGATGGAGCATCCTCCTTCCCTCTAAACATGACATGTTTCCACCAGTGGTAGTATATATATATATATATATATATATATATATAAAACCCCAATGTGGGTGGAGCATCCTCCTTCCCTCTAAACATGACATGTTTCTACCAGTGGTAGTATATATATATATATATATATATATATATATATATAGACCCCAATGTGGATGGAGCATTCTCCTTCCCTCTAAACATGACATGTTTCCACCAGTGGTAGTATATATATATATAGACCCCAATGTGGGTGGAGCATCCTCCTTCCCTCTAAACATTACATGTTTCCACCAGTGGTAGTATATATATATATATATAGACCCCAATGTGGATGGAGCATCCTCCTTCCCTCTAAACATGACATGTTTCCACCAGTGGTAGTATATATATATATATAAACCCCAATGTGGGTGGAGCATCCTCCTTCCCTCTAAACATGACATGTTTCCACCAGTGGTAGTATATATATATATATATATAGACCCCAATGTGGATGGAGCATCCTCCTTCCTTCTAAACATGACATGTTTCCACCAGTGGTAGTATATATATATATATAGACCCCAATGTGGATGGAGCATCCTCCTTCCCTCTAAACATGACATGTTTCCACTAGTGGTAGTATATATATATATATATAGACCCCAATGTGGATGGAGCATCCTCCTTCCCCTAAACATGACATGTTTCCACTAGTGGTAGTATATGTATATATATAGACCCCAATGTGGATGGAGCATCCTCCTTCCCCCTAAACATGACATGTTTCCACTAGTGGTAGTATATGTATATATATAGACCCCAATGTGGATGGAGCATCCTCCTTCCCTCTAAACATGACATGTTTCTACCAGTGGTAGTATATATATATATATAGACCCCAATGTGGATGGAGCATCCTCCTTCCCTCTAAACATGACATGTTTCCACCAGTGGTAGTATATATATATATATAAACCCCAATGTGGATGGAGCATCCTCCTTCCTCTAAACATGACATGTTTCTACCAGTGGTAGTATATATATATATATAGACCCCAATGTGGATGGAGCATCCTCCTTCCCTCTAAACATGACATGTTTCCACCAGTGGTAGTATATATATATATAGACCCCAATGTGGATGGAGCATCCTCCTTCCCACTAAATATGACATGTTTCCACCAGTGGTAGTATATATATATATATAGACCCCAATGTGGATGGAGCATCCTCCTTCCCTCTAAACATTACATGTTTCCACCAGTGGTAGTATATATATATATATATAACCCCAATGTGGATGGAGCATCCTCCTTCCCTCTAAACATTACATGTTTAATGCTGGGCAGGAAGTTAAGTGATGCAGGCAATAAACTGTTCCTTCTCCCAATGTGACCTGACCTCCATTCCTCACTAACCCACATCTCTCCATCCTTATCAGTTCCTGCAACCATGTGATTGCCTCTCCTTTACTCAAAACATTCCAAGCTTAACTGCCTCCACCACAAACATTCCTCCTTCAGATAACCATTAACATCTGGTGTAGAAACCTGACCATAGTATTCAATATTTCAAGTTTAGGAGTCAGAGCCCATCAGTATAGTTTTAGCTCTATTACACAGCCAGCTTCAGCTACATATCTTGGAGGAACAACCAGAACAACCAGTACTGTGATGAGTGAGTGGACAGATGTCACGACCATCGTATGAATAATTGGACCAAGGTGCAGCGTGAGTAGAGTTCCACATTTTAACGATAGTGAAACTTCCAAAACAACAAAGATATAATGATGTGTAATATGCTAGCGCACAGAGGCACTCTACAAAACCATATCCCACATCGCAGGTGGGAAAAAGGACACACTAAGTATGATCCCCAATTAGAGGTAAAGATGATCAGCTGCCTCCAACTGGGAACCATACACACACCAACATAGAAATATAATACCTAGAAATCCCCTAGTCGCAACCTGACCTATTACACCACAGAGAACCCTGAGGGCTCTCTATGGTCAGGTGTGTGACAGTACCCCAAAGGTGTGGACTCTGACCGCAAAACCTGAAACTAGATGGGGAGGGTTAGGGTGGGCAACTAGCATCGGTGGCGCCTCCCGGTGCGGGGCGTAGCTCAGACCGCGGATCCAGACATGGAGCGGGGCTGAACGCTGTGCCCGGACTGGGCATCGGCGCAGTAGAAGGCTCCGGCCATGGCACCATCGCAGAAGCCCGGGCCGTGGACCGTCGCAGGAAGCCCCGGGCCGTGGACCGTCGCAGGAAGCCCGGGCCGTGGACCATCGCAGGAAGCCCCGGGCCGTGGACCGTCGCAGGAAGCCCCGGGCCGTGGACCGTCGCAGGAAGCCCGGGCCGTGGACCGCCGCTGGAGGTTCCGGGCTGTAGACCCCGGACTGTACACACACTGGTGGACGAGTGCGGGGAGCCGGCACAGGACGTACCAGGCTGGGAAGGCGCACTGGAGGCCAGGTGCATGGAGCCGGCACAGGTTGTACGAGACTGATGACACGCTCCTCAAAACGCCTGTGCTGCAGCATACTCCTAGCCAACATCTCTCTCCGATATCCCTTAAACTGCTCCATCGACTCCCAGATGGTCTCTGTCTCTCTCCTCGGCCGACCGCCCCTTGTGCCCCACCTCCAAAAAAAAATGGGGTTGCCCTTGAGCTGTTTGAGGCCGCGGACCCTGACGTCGTCACTTTCCTCCTCTGACGTCGTCTCGCATCCACCTATATCTCTTCCTATAACCAGCTCTCCTTCACCTCCTGGGCACGCTGCTTGGTACTGACTAGGAGGGATATTCTGTCACGACCGTTGTATGAATAATTGGACCAGGGCGCAGCGTGAGTAGAGTTCCACATTATACCGATAGTGAAACTTCCAAAACAACAACGAGATGATGATGACCATGAACTATGTAGCGCACAGAGGCACTCATACACAACCATATCCCACATCACAGGTGGGAAAAGGACACACTAAGTACGATCCCCAATTAGAGGTAACGATTATCAGCTGCCTCAATTGGGAACCATACACACAAACATAGAAATATAATACCTAGAAACCCCCTAGTCACGCCTGGCCTATTACACCATAGAGAACCTAGAGGGCTCTCTATGGTCAGGGTGTGACAACAGAGGATGTGATAAACTCTTAACTAGTCATCTAAAGGATCATCAAGAACCACAGGTTTAGAGGATAAACTGTCTACGCATTAACAGAATACTGACAGCTTGACATGTGTTAGCCTGCATTAACAGAATACTGACAGCTTGACATGTGTTAGCCTGCATTGTACAGAATACTGACAGCTTGACATGTGTTAGCCTGCATTAACAGAATACTGACAGCTTGACATGTGTTAGCCTGCATTAACAGAATACTGACAGCTTGACATGTGTTAGCCTGCATTGTACAGAATACTGACAGCTTGACATGTGTTAGCCTGCATTGTACAGAATACTGACAGCTTGACATGTGTTAGCCTGCATTGTACAGAATACTGACAGCTTGACATGTGTTAGCCTGCATTAACAGAATACTGACAGCTTGACATGTGTTAGCCTGCATTAACAGAATACTGACAGCTTGACATGTGTTAGCCTGCATTAACAGAATACTGACAGCTTGACATGTGTTAGCCTGCATTAACAGAATACTGACAGCTTGACATGTGTTAGCCTGCATTAACAGAATACTGACAGCTTGACATGTGTTAGCCTGCATTATACAGAATACTGACAGCTTGACATGTGTTAGCCTGCATTAACAGAATACTGACAGCTTGACATGTGTTAGCCTGCATTGTACAGAATACTGACAGCTTGACATGTGTTAGCCTGCATTAACAGAATACTGACAGCTTGACATGTGTTAGCCTGCATTGTACAGAATACTGACAGCTTGACATGTGTTAGCCTGCATTAACAGAATACTGACAGCTTGACATGTGTTAGCCTGCATTAACAGGATACTGACAGCTTGACATGTGTTAGCCTGCATTAACAGGATACTGACAGCTTGACATGTGTTAGCCTGCAATGTACAGAATACTGACAGCTTGACATGTGTTAGCCTGCATTAACAGAATACTGACAGCTTGACATGTGTTAGCCTGCATTATACAGAATACTGACAGCTTGACATGTGTTAGCCTGCATTAACAGAATACTGACAGCTTGACATGTGTTAGCCTGCATTGTACAGAATACTGACAGCTTGACATGTGTTAGCCTGCATTAACAGAATACTGACAGCTTGACATGTGTTAGCCTGCATTAACAGAATACTGACAGCTTGACATGTGTTAGCCTGCATTGTACAGAATACTGACAGCTTGACATGTGTTAGCCTGCATTGTACAGAATACTGACAGCTTGACATGTGTTAGCCTGCATTGTACAGAATACTGACAGCTTGACATGTGTTAGCCTGCATTAACAGAATACTGACAGCTTGACATGTGTTAGCCTGCATTGTACAGAATACTGACAGCTTGACATGTGTTAGCCTGCATTAACAGAATACTGACAGCTTGACATGTGTTAGCCTGCATTAACAGAATACTGACAGCTTGACATGTGTTAGCCTGCATTAACAGAATACTGACAGCTTGACATGTGTTAGCCTGCATTGTACAGAATACTGACAGCTTGACATGTGTTAGCCTGCATTAACAGAATACTGACAGCTTGACATGTGTTAGCCTGCATTGTACAGAATACTGACAGCTTGACATGTGTTAGCCTGCATTAACAGAATACTGACAGCTTGACATGTAGCCTGCATTAACAGAATACTGACAGCTTGACATGTGTTAGCCTGCATTAACAGAATACTGACAGCTTGACATGTGTTAGCCTGCATTGTACAGAATACTGACAGCTTGACATGTGTTAGCCTGCATTAACAGAATACTGACAGCTTGACATGTGTTAGCCTGCATTGTACAGAATACTGACAGCTTGACATGTGTTAGCCTGCATTAACAGAATACTGACAGCTTGACATGTGTTAGCCTGCATTGTACAGAATACTGACAGCTTGACATGTGTTAGCCTGCATTAACAGAATACTGACAGCTTGACATGTGTTAGCCTGCATTAACAGAATACTGACAGCTTGACATGTGTTAGCCTGCATTGTACAGAATACTGACAGCTTGACATGTGTTAGCCTGCAATGTACAGAATACTGACAGCTTGACATGTGTTAGCCTGCATTGTACAGAATACTGACAGCTTGACATGTGTTAGCCTGCAATGTACAGAATACTGACAGCTTGACATGTGTTAGCCTGCAATGTACAGAATACTGACAGCTTGACATGTGTTAGCCTGCATTGTACAGAATACTGACAGCTTGACATGTGTTAGCCTGCATTGTACAGAATACTGACAGCTTGACATGTGTTAGCCTGCATTGTACAGAATACTGACAGCTTGACATGTGTTAGCCTGCATTGTACAGAATACTGACAGCTTGACATGTGTTAGCCTGCATTATACAGAATACTGACAGCTTGACATGTGTTAGCCTGCATTGTACAGAATACTGACAGCTTGACATGTGTTAGCCTGCATTAACAGAATACTGACAGCTTGACATGTGTTAGCCTGCATTGTACAGAATACTGACAGCTTGACATGTGTTAGCCTGCATTATACAGAATACTGACAGCTTGACATGTGTTAGCCTGTATTAACAGAATACTGACAGCTTGACATGTGTTAGCCTGCATTGCGTTACAGGGGTGCAACTTTGTTTTTAGAAGTTGGGGGGGCATAGTTATTATTGTTTTTAAATCGAGTCGGATACCCAGCCTACCCAACCACTCGGAGGCGTCCGCATGGTCCTAAAGTACACCGCTGCCTCGTATTGTATCACATTCCAATGATAAAACTGGTCAAAGTTGCGCCCCTGTTGTGTTACATTGTCCATGTTTTACAGTGTTTACTGTAACGTCACGTCTCCACTTACGACAGGTAGGGTTTGATGGCCACATCCAGGCTGGTCTCTGATTCCAGAGGGTAGGCACAGGAGAAAGGCACGCTCACGGGTCGGCTGAAGGACACGTCGGGGACGTGGTAGATGAATAAACTGTTGGAAAAGATGGCGTCCGTTCCGTTTGTCTGGTGAAAGGGGAAAAGGGAAGAAGATTAGAAGCCAGGAGAGGACCTCTCACCAGTTCTCACAATAATATCACTCTTGGACTATTTCAGTTCATCAGTTCATCATTTTCTGTTGATGGCAACAGGTGTTTGTGTTGTCATGGTGATCTTAACAGGTGTTTGTGTTGTTGTGGTGATCTTAACAGGTGTTTGTGTTGTCATGGTGATCTTAACAGGTGTTTGTGTTGTTGTGGTGATCTTAACAGGTGTTTGTGTTGTCATGGTGATCTTAACAGGTGTTTGTGTTGTTGTGGTGTCTTTTACAGGTGCATTTGTTGTCTTCGTGACCTTTACAGGGGTTTGTGTTGTCGTGGTTGTTGTTGTTGTGGTGGTTGTACTTCAGTTCATCAGTTCATCATGTTCTGTTGATGGCAACATGTCTCTCTAGCCCGAGTCCCGTCTCTTTATCTCAAATTCCATTTGTTGCCACTCCTTGTCATTGCCAAAGAGACTTGGCTTTCGGCTATCTCGATGCTCAGTGTCCTGTCGTATTTACGGCGCAGTTGCTGATTGGTAGTTGGAAAAAACATTGATATTTTCCATGACAACGTTACGGAACATGAGGTGAGCGCAAATCTGGCACAATATAGAATAAGAATCTTATGAGCAACAACAAACAGCCGTTACGACCTGCTGCTGCAATTACCTTGTGAACAGGCAGTGTCTATGATAACAGGGTGAACAGGCAGTGTCTATGATAACGGGGTGAACAGGCAGTGTCTATGATAACGGGGTGAACAGGCAGTGTCTATGATAACGGGTGAACAGGCAGTGTCTATGATAACGGGGTTAGAAGGCAGTGTCTATGATAACGGGGTGAGAAGGCAGTGTCTATGATAACGGGGTGAACAGGCAGTGTCTATGATAACGGGGTTAGAAGGCAGTGTCTATGATAACGGGGTGAGAAGGCAGTGTCTATGATAACGGGGTGAACAGGCAGTGTCTATGATAACGGGGTTAGAAGGCAGTGTCTATGATAATGGGGTGAACAGGCAGTGTCTATGATAACGGGGTGAACAGGCAGTGTCTATGATAACGGGTGAACAGGCAGTGTCTATGATAACGGGGTGAACAGGCAGTGTCTATGATAACGGGGTGAACAGGCAGTGTCTATGATAACGGGGTGAACAGGCAGTGTCTATGATAACGGGGTGAACAGGCAGTGTCTATGATAACGGGGTGAGAAGGCAGTGTCTATGATAACGGGGTGAACAGGCAGTGTCTATGATAACGGGGTGAACAGGCAGTGTCTATGATAACGGGGTGAACAGGCAGTGTCTATGATAACGGGGTGAACAGGCAGTGTCTATGATAACGGGGTGAACAGGCAGTGTCTATGATAACGGGGTGAACAGGCAGTGTCTATGATAACGGGGTGAACAGGCAGTGTCTATGATAACGGGGTGAACAGGCAGTGTCTATGATAACGGGTGAACAGGCAGTGTCTATGATAACGGGGTGAGAAGGCAGTGTCTATGATAATGGGGTGAACAGGCAGTGTCTATGATAACGGGGTGAACAGGCAGTGTCTATGATAACGGGGTGAACAGGCAGTGTCTATGATAACGGGGTGAACAGGCAGTGTCTATGATAACGGGGTGAACAGGCAGTGTCTATGATAACGGGGTGAACAGGCAGTGTCTATGATAACGGGGTGAACAGGCAGTGTCTATGATAACAGGGGTGAACAGGCAGTGTCTATGATAACGGGGTGAACAGGCAGTGTCTATGATAACGGGGTGAACAGGCAGTGTCTATGATAACGGGGTGAACAGGCAGTGTCTATGATAACGGGGTGAACAGGCAGTGTCTATGATAACGGGGTGAACAGGCAGTGTCTATGATAACGGGGTGAACAGGCAGTGTCTATGATAATGGGGTGAACAGGCAGTGTCTATGATAACGGGGTGAACAGGCAGTGTCTATGATAACGGGGTGAACAGGCAGTGTCTATGATAACGGGGTGAACAGGCAGTGTCTATGATAACGGGTGAGAAGGCAGTGTCTATGATAACGGGGTGAACAGGCAGTGTCTATGATAACGGGGTGAACAGGCAGTGTCTATGATAACAGGGTGAACAGGCAGTGTCTATGATAGCAGGGTGAACAGGCAGTGTCTATGATAACGGGGTGAACAGGCAGTGTCTATGATAACGGGGTGAACAGGCAGTGTCTATGATAACGGGGTGAACAGGCAGTGTCTATGATAACGGGGTGAACAGGCAGTGTCTATGATAACGGGGTGAACAGGCAGTGTCTATGATAACGGGGTGAACAGGCAGTGTCTATGATAACGGGGTGAACAGGCAGTGTCTATGATAACAGGGGTGAACAGGCAGTGTCTATGATAACGGGGTGAGAAGGCAGTGTCTATGATAACGGGTGAACAGGCAGTGTCTATGATAGCAGGGTGAACAGGCAGTGTCTATGATAACGGGGTGAACAGGCAGTGTCTATGATAACGGGGTGAACAGGCAGTGTCTATGATAGCAGGGTGAACAGGCAGTGTCTATGATAACAGGGTGAACAGGCAGTGTCTATGATAACGGGTGAACAGGCAGTGTCTATGATAACGGGGTGAACAGGCAGTGTCTATGATAACGGGTGAACAGGCAGTGTCTATGATAACGGGGTGAGAAGGCAGTGTCTATGATAACGGGGTGAACAGGCAGTGTCTATGATAACGGGGTGAACAGGCAGTGTCTATGATAACGGGGTGAACAGGCAGTGTCTATGATAACGGGGTGAACAGGCAGTGTCTATGATAACGGGGTGAACAGGCAGTGTCTATGATAACGGGTGAACAGGCAGTGTCTATGATAACGGGGTGAACAGGCAGTGTCTATGATAACGGGGTGAACAGGCAGTGTCTATGATAGCAGGGTGAACAGGCAGTGTCTATGATAACGGGGTGAACAGGCAGTGTCTATGATAGCGGGGTGAACAGGCAGTGTCTATGATAACGGGGTGAACAGGCAGTGTCTATGATAATGGGGTGAACAGGCAGTGTCTATGATAACGGGGTGAACAGGCAGTGTCTATGATAACTGAACAGGCAGTGTCTATGATAACGGGGTGAACAGGCAGTGTCTATGATAACGGGGTGAACAGGCAGTGTCTATGATAACGGGGTGAACAGGCAGTGTCTATGATAAGAAGGCAGTGTCTATGATAACAGGGTGAACAGGCAGTGTCTATGATAACGGGGTGAACAGGCAGTGTCTATGATAACGGGGTGAACAGGCAGTGTCTATGATAACGGGGTGAACAGGCAGTGTCTATGATAACAGGGTGAACAGGCAGTGTCTATGATAACGGGGTGAACAGGCAGTGTCTATGATAACGGGGTGAGAAGGCAGTGTCTATGATAACGGGGTGAACAGGCAGTGTCTATGATAACGGGGTGAACAGGCAGTGTCTATGATAACGGGGTGAACAGGCAGTGTCTATGATAACGGGGTGAACAGGCAGTGTCTATGATAACAGGGTGAACAGGCAGTGTCTATGATACAGGGTGAACAGGCAGTGTCTATGATAACGGGGTGAACAGGCAGTGTCTATGATAACGGGTGAACAGGCAGTGTCTATGATAATGGGGGTGAACAGGCAGTGTCTATGATAACAGGGTGAACAGGCAGTGTCTATGATAACGGGGTGAGAAGGCAGTGTCTATGATAACGGGGTGAACAGGCAGTGTCTATGATAACGGGGTGAACAGGCAGTGTCTATGATAACGGGGTTAGAAGGCAGTGTCTATGATAACGGGGTGAGAAGGCAGTGTCTATGATAATGGGGTGAACAGGCAGTGTCTATGATAACGGGGTGAACAGGCAGTGTCTATGATAACAGGGTGAGAAGGCAGTGTCTATGATAATGGGGTGAACAGGCAGTGTCTATGATAACGGGGTGAACAGGCAGTGTCTATGATAACGGGGTGAACAGGCAGTGTCTATGATAACGGGGTGAACAGGCAGTGTCTATGATAACGGGGTGAGAAGGCAGTGTCTATGATAACGGGGTGAACAGGCAGTGTCTATGATAACGGGGTGAACAGGCAGTGTCTATGATAACGGGGTGAACAGGCAGTGTCTATGATAACGGGGTTAGAAGGCAGTGTCTATGATAACGGGGTGAGAAGGCAGTGTCTATGATAACGGGGTGAACAGGCAGTGTCTATGATAACGGGGTGAACAGGCAGTTGCTCGGGTGGTTGTTGTCCTTGATGATCTTTTGGCCTTCCTGTGACATCGGGTGCTGTAGGTGTTCTGGAAGGCAGGTCTTTTGTGATACAGTGCGACAGGATGCTCTCGAATGTGCATCTGTAAAAGTATGTGAGTGTTTCTTCAGACTTCTGAGGTTGAAGAGGCACTGTTGTGCCTTCTTCACCATGCTGTCTGTGTGGGTGGACCATTTCAGTTTGTCTGTGATGTGTTCGCCAAGGAACATAAAACATTCCACCTTCTCCAATACTGTCCCATTGATGTGGATGCTCCCTCTGCTGTTTCCTGAAGTGTACCATCATCTCCTTTGTTTTGTTGACGTTGAGTGAGAGGTTATTTTCCTGACACCACACTCCGAGGGCCCTCACCTCCTCCCTGTAGACTGTCTCGTCGTTGTAGGTAATCAAGCCTACCACTGTAGTGTCGTCTGTAAACTTGATGATTGAGTTGGAGGCGTGCATGGCCATGCAGTCATGGGTGAACAGGGAGTACAGGAGAGGGCTGAGCACGCACCCTTGTGGGGCCCCAGTGTTGAGAATCAGTGAAGTGGAGGTGTTGTTTCCTACCCTCACCACCTGGAGGCGGCCCGTCAGAAAATCCAGGACCCAGTTGCACAGGGTGGAGTTAAATGCTGAGCTGTAGTCAATGAACAGCATTCTTACATTCTTACATTCTTACATTCTTACATAGGTATTCCTCTTGTCCAGATAGGATAGGGCAGTGTGCAGTGTGATGGCGGTAAGCAAATTGTTTTGGGTCGGCCTCTGGGGTAAGATCCCATGTCCAGGGTGGAGGTCCGCTTCGGGAAAGTGGTATTCCTGGTCGTACTGTAGGGAAGTGGTGTTCCTGGTCGTACTGCAGGGAAGTGGTATTCCTGGTCGTACTGTAGGGAAGTGGTATTCCTGGTCGTACTGTAGGGAAGTGGTATTCCTGGTCGTACTGTAGGAAGTGGTATTCCTGGTGTACTGCAGGGAAGTGGTATTCCTGGTCGTACTGTAGGGAAGTGGTATTCCTGGTCGTACTGCAGGAAGTGGTATTCCTGGTCGTACTGTAGGGAAGTGGTATTCCTGGTCGTACTGTAGGGAAGTGGTATTCCTGGTCGTACTGTAGGGAAGTGGTATTCCTGGTTGTACTGTAGGGAAGTGGTATTCCTGGTCGTACTGTAGGGAAGTGGTATTCCTGGTCTTACTGTAGGGAAGTGGTATTCCTGGTCTTACTGTAGGGAAGTGGTATTCCTGGTCGTACTGTAGGGAAGTGGTATTCCTGGTCGTACTGTAGGGAAGTGGTATTCCTGGTCGTACTGTAGGGAAGTGGTATTCCTGGTCGTACTGTAGGGAAGTGGTATTCCTGGTCGTACTGTAGGAAGTGGTATTCCTGGTCGTACTGTAGGGAAGTGGTATTCCTGGATCGTACTGTAGGAAGTGGTATTCCTGGTTGTACTGTAGGGAAGTGGTATTCCTGGTCGTACTGTAGGGAAGTGGTATTCCTGGTCTTACTGTAGGGAAGTGGTATTCCTGGTCGTACTGTAGGAAGTGGTATTCCTGGTCTACTGTAGGGAAGTGGTCTTACTGTAGGGAAGTGGTATTCCTGGTCGTACTGTAGGGAAGTGGTATTCCTGGTCGTACTGTAGGGAAGTGGTATTCCTGGTCGTACTGTAGGGAAGTGGTATTCCTGGTCGTACTGTAGGGAAGTGGTATTCCTGGTTGTACTGTAGGGAAGTGGTATTCCTGGTCGTACTGTAGGGAAGTGGTATTCCTGGTCTTACTGTAGGGAAGTGGTATTCCTGGTCGTACTGTAGGGAAGTGGTATTCCTGGTCGTACTGTAGGAAGTGGTCTTACTGTAGGGAAGTGGTATTCCTGGTCGTACTGTAGGGAAGTGGTATTCCTGGTCTTACTGTAGGGAAGTGGTATTCCTGGTCGTACTGTAGGGAAGTGGTATTCCTGGTTGTACTGTAGGGAAGTGGTATTCCTGGTTGTACTGTAGGGCAGTGGTATTCCTGCACAATCCAGGTGTGGAAAGCTCTAGGATATTTATTTTATTTTATTTGACCTTTATTTAACTAGGAAGTCAGTTTAAGAACAAATTCTTATTTACAAAGACGGCCTACCGGGGAACATTGGGTTAACTGCCTTGTTCGGGGCAGAATGACAGATTTTTACCTTGTCAGCTCTGTGATTCGATCCAGAAACCTTTCGGTTACTAGACCAACGTGGACTTACAGCTGTAATTGCTACCAAAGGTGCTTCTACAAAGTATTGGCTCAGCGGTGTAAATACTTATGTAAATTAGATTTTTCTGTATTTCATTTTCAATACATTTGCAAAACTTTCTAAACACATGTTTTCACTTTGTCATCGTGGAGTATTGTGTGTAGATGTGTGCGAATTTTAAAAAAAAAAAAAAAAAAAGTAATCTGTTGAATTCAGGCTGTAACACAACAACATGTGGAATATGTCAAGGGGTATGAATACTTTCTGAAGGCTCTGTGCATCCTATAAGGAAACATCAATCAAATCCACCACCGCACCTCAGACACCCTCAAATGAAATTTCTCCTTTCCTAAAAACGTATCTTGGCTTCAATATAGCATAATGCTGAAATAATGTTTATTTGTGTATATGTTTCTAATTATTTATTATATTATTTGCCAATCATTATTTGTCCATCTTTAATCTTTTATTTTTAATTGGCCAGTCTGAGTTGTGGCTTTTTCTTTGCAACTCTGCCTAGAAGGCCAGCATCACGGAGTCGCCTCTTCACTGTTGACGTTGAGACTGGTGTTTTGCCGGTACTATTTAATGAAACTGCCAGTTTCTCACGACTGTTTCTCAAACTAGACACTCTAATGTACTTGTCTTCTTGCTCAGTTGTGCACCGGGGCCTCCCCACAAATCCTCTCTCTATTCTGGTTAGCGCCAGTTTGCACTGTCCTGTGAAGGGACTAGTACACAGCGTTGTACGAGATCTTCAGTTTCTTGGCAAATTTCCCAAGGAATAGCCTTCATTTCTCAGAACAGGAAAAGACTGATGAAATTCAGAAGAAAGTTATTTGTTTCTGGCCATTTTGAGCCTGTAATCGAACCCACAAATGCTGATGCTCCAGATACTCAACAAGTCTAAAGAAGGCCAGTTGTATTTCTTCTTTAAATCAGAACAACAGTTTTCAGCTGTGCTAACATAATTTCTAATGATCAATTAGCCATTTAAAATGATAAACTTGGATTAGCTAACACAACATGCCATTGGAACACAGGAGTGATGGTTGCTGATAATCATGTCCCAGAAGTAATGGGTCTCTGTACCTCCTCTGTAGATATTCCATTCAAAATCAGCCGTTTCCAGCTACAACAGTCATTTACAACATTAACAATGTCTACACTGTATTTCTGATCAATTTGATGTTATTTTAATGAATTTCTTTCTTTCCCAAACTTTTGAACGGTTGTGTATATGTATGTATATTTATGTTGTGTTACACAGCATTTGAAAAAAGAGACCTAGACCTCAATATGTCTTCCGTGTTAAAATGTAACATAAAAATAAACCGTCTGTTTTCACTGTTTCATTCTTACGCAATTCATGCATCTCCGCTGGCCTCTCTCTCTTCCAACCTCCCTGTATTCCTCTCAACCAGTAGCCCAATCATGTCCCAGAAGTAGCCACATACAGTAGTTCTGTCACCTACTTTTAGCCCAAGCATGTCCCAGAAGTAGCCACCTACAGTAGTTCTGTCACCTACTTTTAGCCCAATCATGTCCCAGAAGTAGCAAACTACAGTAGTTCTGTCACCTACTTTTAGCCCAATCATGTCCCAGAAGTAGCCAACTACAGTAGTTCTGTCACCTACTTTTAGCCCAATCATGTCCCAGAAGTAGCCACCTACAGTAGTTCTGTCACCTATTTTTAGCCCAAGCATGTCCCACAAGTAGCCAACTACAGTAGTTCTGTCACCTACTTTTAGCCCAAGCATGTCCCAGAAGTAGCCAACTACAGTAGTTCTGTCACCTACTTTTAGCCCAATCATGTCCCAGAAGTAGCCAACTACAGTAGTTCTGTCACCTACTTTTAGCCCAATCATGTCCCAGAAGTAGCCAACTACAGTAGTTCTGTCACCTACTTTTAGCCCAATCATGTCCCAGAAGTAGCAAACTACAGTAGTTCTGGCACCTACTTTTAGCCCAATCATGTCCCAGAAGTAGCAAACTACAGTAGTTCTGTCACCTACATTTAGCCCAATCATGTCCCAGAAGTAGCAAACTACAGTAGTTCTGGCACCTACTTTTAGCCCAATCATGTCCCAGAAGTAGCAAACTACAGTAGGTCTGTCACCTACTTTTAGCAATAAATAAATATGTATGTATATATATATTAGAGGGGAAAAGTACCTTCCTCTTACTGGACATAAAATAGGCTTCAGGCTCCAGCGCTCACAATGAACTGGTGGGGAAGTTTGAAGGGCGAGAGCTTCTCTGGTGTGACTGGTCACATTGGCTGGTGATAAACATGCAATAAATGGACTGTTCATAATTGAAGGCCTGTGTCTTTGGCAATGACAAGGATTGGCAATGAGTGGAATATTAGCTAAAGAGACTGGTATCCAGGGTTATGTCTAACAGCAAGTGCTCTCTTTTGATAGTTTTGGTGAGGGTCGGGGTCTGTTCTCACCACCAGAGTGTTTCCGCAGGCGCCCTCCTTGCGCTCCACCTGGTACCATACCATGCCGCCACGCTCTTCGTGAGCGTTACACCGGGGGTCGGCCAGGTTAGCGGTGGTGGCGTCCAGACCAGCGGCCTCCAGGTTAGTCCTGTTGAGACCCACCTGTACCAGGCTCCGCCCACATACTACCTCTGGGTGCAGCAAAACAGGCTGATCTGTAAGAGAGGAAGAGAGACAGAGGGATGAGAAACAGGCTGATCTGTAAGAGATGAAGAGAGAGAGACAGAGGGATGAGAAACGGGCTGATCTGTAAGAGAGGGAGAGAGGGATGAGAAACAGGCTGATCTGTAAGAGAGGAAGAGAGAGACAGAGGGATGAGAAACAGGCTGATCTGGAAGAGAGGAAGAGAGAGACAGAGGGATGAGAAACAGGCTGATCTATAAGAGAGGAAGAGAGAGACAGAGGGATGAGAAACAGGCTGATCTGTAAGAGAGGAAGAGAGAGACAAAGGGATGAGAAACAGGCTGATCTGGAAGAGAGGAAGAGAGAGACAGAGGGATGAGAAAATAAAGACAACAGAAAATAAGTTATTCAAGAACCCAAAATGAAAAGAAGGAATTACAAATGATCATATAAACTCTTCGAAAAAAGGGTTCCAAAAGGGTTCTTCGGCTGTCCCCATAAGAGAACCCTGTGAAGAACCCTTTTGGTTCCAGGTAGAACCCTTTTTGGTTCCAGGCAGGGGTTCTACTTGGAACCCAATAGGGTTCTACCTGGAACCAAAATGGTTATAGCTGGCACCAAAAAAGGGTTCTTGACAGGGTTCTCTTATGGGGACAGCCGAAGAACCATTTTAGGTTCTAGATAGCACCTGTTTTTCTAAGAGAGTACAGTACATAGGTCCTCAAACAGGTGTTTTCTGAGAACTCACCTGGCCTCTCACACCGCCAAGTGACCCCATCGGTGCTCACGCAGGTCTCCCCGCTCTGCAGGTACCACACATTGCTTTTGGCGTAGTCGTGGCAACCTGTGACTGTGTTGTTGTTGTGGTGCGATTGTTCTCTACTGGCATTTCTGTAGATGTGACTGGTTTTGGTGTTGTGGTGGGAGCTGACACATCTGGAACAAGGAGTTAAACAGGAGACACAGTTATGAGGGAACATTCATCGCTCATGTTTTGAAAGAACTAGTATGCTGGTATTACCAGAATCAATATGAATGAATGGATGAATATGCTGAGTACTGTTAATATCCAGGGCCATAAGAAAAACATCAAGGTGTATATAACCAGCTGATGAATGACTAAGTAGTAAACAGTTTAAAAATACAATAACTTCAATTCAAAAGGCAGAACAACATCAACAAGCCCCACTCAGAACTTGGCAAAGCAGCAGGCGAAACCTTACATGCACAATAGGCGAAGTAGCACCCGGGAGGCATGACGAACTTGTACACAAAGTAGTTCCCAGGGCATGCCTTGACGTGGATGGGCTGAGACTGCACCCAGCAGCAGTCCCCATTGAAGCTGGCGCAGACTGCACTCTGGACAATTTCATCCACCTGCTGGGGGGGAGGAAACGCCAGCCACAAGGGAGCCTGGGTGCCGCACTGGAAGGAATCCACGCACTTGTCCGGCATGGACACGCTCTGGTGCCGATGAACATGCGGTAATAGCCGTCCCAGCGGACGTTGCGGTCGCAGTGCCTGTTGCCCCGTGGTTGTTGGTGGAACGCCAGGCGTCGTTCAGGACCGTGTAGATCTTACAGGGGTTGGAGCACTGCTGGATGCCGGCGACCGTGATGCAGTCCTCCCCGTCGGCGCACTCGTTGAAGCCGCAGCTGAACCGGACATGGGCAAGGTTGGTGTTGGAGGTGGGGTAGGAGCGGCGGACACGGCGAGGGGCGTGGTGGTGGTCGGCGGTGGCGGTGTGGCCAGGTAAACAGATGAGGCCGTCTCCGGAGAAGCCCTTCTTACAGGTGCATGTGATGTCACCTGCCATGGGCGAGGTGTGGCAGACGGCTTGTTCGTGACACGCCTCGCAGCTGGTGACAATCGTATCTGTGGGAATTTGGGAATATATGAGTTCATCGTCTTTTTTAGGTTGAGGTATCAGTGTGTGGTGGGTTATATAATATTATACTGTATAAAAACACTTAACACACAATACAATTTGTAAGTCGCTCTGGATAAGAGCGTCTGCAAAATAAATGACTTAAATGTAAATGTAAATGTACCTGAGGTGTCCAGCTGTTGATTTATTAAATATAAATAGTATATATGTGTGTACCTGAGGTATGTCCAGCTGTTGATGTATTAAATATATAGTATATATGTGTGTACCTGAGGTATGTCCAGCTGTTGATGTATTAAATATATAGTATATTTGTGTGTACCTGAGGTATGTCCAGCTGTTGATTTATTAAATATATAGTATATTTGTGTGTACCTGAGGTATGTCCAGCTGTTGATGTATTAAATATATAGTATATATGTGTGTACCTGAGGTATGTCCAGCTGTTGATGTATTAAATATATAGTATATTTTTTATGTACCTGAGGTATGTCCAGCTGCTGATGTATTAAATATATAGTATATTTGTGTGTACCTGAGGTATGTCCAGCTGTTGATGTATTAAATATATAGTATATATGTGTGTACCTGAGGTATGTCCAGCTGTTGATTTATTAAATATATAGTATATTTGTGTGTACCTGAGGTATGTCCAGCTGTTGATGTATTAAATATATAGTATATTTGTGTGTACCTGAGGGACGTCCAGCGCTGGACAGAACCAGTAGAGGCACCAGCAGAGCCACCAGGATCATCCTCATCAACACTAGTTACTTCTACAGGGGCAGAAACGGGGAACACAACCTGAAGGAAAATACACTTATTATATTAATCCACATTTTACATCTACTGGAACGTCAGGCACGTTTAAATGCAAGTTTGACCTGATTTAATTTGACTGTATCTATACAGGTCATCCTATGGTGATAAAACACATTTTATTTTCTGTCACAAGACTGCAATAAACCCCATTACAAAACATCTAATACAATAATAGATATTAAGCATGGACACACATTCTCTGGAGGATATTATAACATCTAATACAATAATAGATATTAAGCATGGACACACATATTAAACATCTAATACAATAATAGATATTAAGCACACATTCTCTAGAGGATATTATAACATCTAATACAATAATAGATATTAAGCATGGACACACATTCTCTGGAGGATATTATAACATCTAATACAATAATAGATATTAAGCATGGACACATTCTCTAGAGGATATTATAACATCTAATACAATAGTAGATATTAAGCATGGACACACATTCTCTAGAGGATATTATAACATCTAATACAATAATAGATATTAAGCATGGACACACATTCTCTGGAGGATATTATAACATTTCAAACTCAGTGCAGGTATATTAATTTCACCAAACCAAAAATAACTTTGTTTAACCATACAGTATGAATAGTGATCTGAGAGGAGTACTGACTTACCAAATGTTGATGCTGACTGCTGGAACCACCTGTAAACGAGGCATTTATACACTGGTTATCGGGGAGGGGGAAGCAGGTCACATTGTGCAATATTCCCAGGGACAAGACCTTAGCCTGGGTCCCAGTCTTTTCAGCTCTCATTCCACTCCTTGTCATGATAAACTGTTTGGCAATGACCCTGAGTAAAGGAGTGAAATGTCAGACAAAACTGACTGGATTTCAGACTAACAATAAGTGTGGAAGAGGTTGAATGACAACTATAGATCCCAACTACAGTATCATCTTAATTTGATCACTCTGTTGTTGCTGAACATTTCCCAGTGTATTAAGAAGGCTTCTAAAGTTTGTCATTTCCACTCAGAAATATCAGACTTGATTTTATTTTACAAAAAATGTATCAACCCCTAATTATAATCCACGTAGTCATTCACATTTTCTGTTGCTGCAGGATTATTTTCCTTCTGTAGCAAACTGGCTCAAATTACGATCCTACATCTGTATCATCGTTGAAATGTAAGGAATGCATAACCATAAAACCCTGGGGTGTGGTTAAGGTAAAGTCTATATGCTCTGTTGGGTGGCGGCAGATACAATGGATGTTTTCAAACTAATTAAGTGACAGGGCAAGTGGCTAGTGGCTGGTGGCTGGTGGCTGGTGGCTGGTGGCTGGTGGCTGGTGGGTGGTGGCTGGTGGGTGGTGGGTGGTGGCTGGTGGCTGGTGGCTGGGTGGTGGGTGGCTGGTGGCTGGTGGCTGGTGGGTGGTGGGTGGTGGCTGGTGGCTGGTGGCTGGGTGGTGGGTGGCTGGTGGCTGGTGGCTGGTGGGTGGTGGCTGGTGGCTGGTGGCTGGTGGCTGGTGGCTGGTGGCTGGTGGCTGGGTGGTGGGTGGCTGGTGGCTGGTGGCTGGTGGCTGGTGGCTGGTGGCTGGTGGCTGGTGGCTGGTGGCTGGGTGGTGGGTGGCTGGTGGCAAGTGGCTGGTGGGTGGTGGCTGGTGGCTGGGTGGCTGGTGGCTGGTGGGTGGGGGGTGGTGGCTGGGGGCTGGGTGGTTGGTGGCTGGTGGCTGGTGGCTGGTGGCTGGTGGCTGGTGGCTGGTGGCTGGTGGCTGGGTGGCTGGTGGCTGGTGGCTGGTGGCTGGTGGCTGGGTGGCTGGGTGGCTGGTGGCTGGTGGGTGGTGGCTGGGTGGCTGGTGGCTGGTGGCTGGTGGCTGGTGGCTGGGTGGCTGGTGGCTGGTGGCTGGGTGGCTGGGTGGCTGGTGGCTGGTGGGTGGTGGCTGGGTGGCTGGTGGCTGGTGGGTGGTGGCTGGTGGCTGGTGGCTGGGTGGCTGGTGGCTGGGTGGCTGGGTGGCTGGTGGCTGGTGGCTGGTGGCTGGTGGCTGGTGGCTGGGTGGCTGGTGGCTGGTGGCTGGGTGGCTGGTGGCTGGTGGCTGGGTGGCTGGTGGCTGGTGGCTGGGTGGCTGGTGGCTGGTGGCTGGTGGCTGGTGGGTGGTGGGTGGTGGCTGGTGGCTGGGTGGCTGGTGGCTGGTGGGTGGTGGGTGGTGGCTGGTGGCTGGGTGGCTGGTGGGTGGTGGCTGGTGGCTGGTGGCTGGTGGCTGGGTGGCTGGTGGCTGGGTGGCTGGGTGGCTGGTGGGTGGTGGGTGGTGGCTGGTGGCTGGTGGGTGGTGGCTGGTGGCTGGTGGCTGGTGGCTGGTGGCTGGTGGCTGGTGGGTGGGTGGCATTAGGTCAACACCGTGTGATTAATGAGGTAAATAATGCCTCACAATATCCCAGAGAACCACTTAACATTTGGCTGACTTCTTACCTCTCGGCTCTGTTATAAAGACCATGTGTCATGGGTTGCTGGTGCTATTGGATAGGCCAACACCCTTGTTTTAATGTCATTTCCACCCTCTTCCATCAGTTTTTCAATCAGTTTATTTGTCTTATGTTTGCACTGTAGATGTCTGTTTCAACTGTGCAGTATTTCAATCTGTTTTCTGTTGTTTGTATGTACTATATACACTGCTCAAAAAAATAAAGGGAACACTAAAATAACATATCCTAGATCTGAATGAATTAAATATTCTTATTAAATACTTTTTTCTTTACATAGTTGAATGTGCTGACAACAAAATCACACAAAAATTATCAATGGAAATCAAATTTATCAACCCATGGAGGTCTGGATTTGGAGTCACACTCAAAATTAAAGTGGAAAAACACTACGGGCTGATCCAACTTTGATGTAATGTCCTTAAAACAAGTCAAAATGAGGCTCAGTAGTGTGTGTGGCCTCCACGTGCCTGTATGACCTCCCTACAATGCCTGGGCATGCTCCTAATGAGGTGGTGGATGGTCTCCTGAGGGATCTCCTCCCAGACCTGGACTAAAGCATCCACCAACTCCTGGACAGTCTGTGGTGCAATGTGGCGTTGGTGGATGGAGCAAGACATGATGTCCCAGATGTGCTCAATTGGATTCAGGTCTGGGGAACGGGCAGGACAGTCCATAGCATCAATGCCTTCCTCTTGCAGGAACTGCTGACACACTCCAGCCACATGAGGTCTAGCATTGTCTTGCATTAGGAGGAACCCAGGGCCAACCGGCATATGGTCTCACAAGGGGTCTGAAGATCTCATCTCGGTACCTAATGGCAGTCAGGCTACCTCTGGGGAGCACATGGAAGGCTGTGCGGCCCCCCAACGAAATGCCAACCCACACCATGACTGACCCACCGCCAAACCGGTCATGCTGGAGGATGTTGCAGGCAGCAGAACGTTCTCCACGGTGTCTCCAGACTCTGTCACGTCTGTCACATGTGCTCAGTGTGAACGTGCTTTCATCTGTGAAGAGCACAGGGCGCCAGTGGCGAATTTGCCAATCTTGGTGTTCTCTGGCAAATGAAAAACATCCTGCACGGTGTTGGGCTGTAAGCACAACCCCCACCTGTGGACGTCGGGCCCTCATTCCACCCTCATGGAGTCTGTTTTTGACCGTTTGAGCAGACACATGCACATTTGTGGCCTGCTGGAGGTCATTTTGCAGGGCTCTGGCAGTGCTCCTCCTGCTCCTCCTTGCACAAAGGCGGAGGTAGCGGTCCTGCTGCTGGGTTGTTGCCCTCCTACGGCCTCCTCCACGTCTCCTGATGTACTGGCCTGTCTCCTGGTAGCGCCTCCATGCTCTGGACACTACGCTGACAGACACAGCAAACCTTCTTGCCACAGCTCGCATTGATGTGCCATCCTGGATGAGCTGCACTACCTGAGCCACTTGTGGGTTGTAGACTCATGCTACACTAAAGTGAAAGCACCGCCAGCATTCAAAAGTGACCAAAACATCAGCCAGGAAGCATAGGAACTGAGAAGTGGTCTGTGGTCCCCACCTGCAGAACCACTCCTTTATTGGGGGTGTCTTGCTAAATGCCTATAATTTCCACCTGTTGTCTATTCCATTTGCACAACAGCATGTGAAATTTATTGTCAATCAGTGTTGCTTTCTTAAGTGGACAGTTTGATTTCACAAAAGTGTGATTGACTTGGAGTTACATTGTGTTGTTTAAGTGTTCCCTTTATTTTTTTGAGCAGTGTATATATGCTTCTTTCGACCTGGCCATGCTTTCGGATACACCCTAGCTGGATAACCATTGTCCCATTTTTATCAATCAGTTTTTTTTTTTGTCTTCTGTTTGTGATATAGATATGCCTGTTTCAACTGTGCCGTGCTGACAGATAGGCTACCTCTAAGTGTTCTTGACATTGTTCCTTTATCTTTAAGTTTTTTGTCTTCTGTTTGTATTATAGATATGCCTGTTTCAACTCTCACGTAATACATCTCCATTTAGTCACGCTGAATCAGCGGATGAATAACAAGAAAAGATCTGACCTGATCCCTTTGTCTTATTCCAAACCCTTTTCTCTTTGCTCTAGATGACCAACAATAGCCAGTTGTCACCATGATGACATCATATCAACTATTCACACTGAGGGAAAGGTGACCTGTTCCCACTCATCTAAACACAGACTCAAATGGCACCCTATTCCCTATATAGTGCACTACTTTTGTTTACTAAGATGGTCAAAAGTAGTGCACTAAATAGGGAATAGGGTGCCATAAATAGGGAATAGGGTGTCATTTGAAACGGAGCCATAGTGTTCCACAGGCATTATCCCTCTCTCTATGGCTTATAGACGATACAGCAAGTTTTGCTATTTGTTTTAGTGTTAAGTCACTTCTACATGCCTGAACAATTTGAGAGCTTGGTATTTAATGTTTAGAGTCCCTGGGAATCCATGAGTATGAAGTTGGCATATGCTTAAAAAAATGTCTCCATCAAAAATGTCTCCATAAGGGAATACAAATAACATTAAGCCTTAGTAAATAACATACTCAACACCTTAGCAACGAGCCTAAAACCAAATATGGTCATATCAGGAAGTCTACTTGATGAAGAAGGAAGCAAACCCTCAATGCTTTAGATCCTGCTGTTTAGTCAAGTTAAGTGTGAAACTGTCACGACTTCCGCCGAAGTCGGTCCCTCTCCTTGTTCGAGTGGCGTTCGGCGGTCGAGGTCACCGGCCTTCTAGCCACCTCTGATCCACTTTTCATTTTCCATTTGTTTCTGTCTTACACACCTGGTTTCAATCCCTAATTACTTGTTCATTGTTTAACCCTCTGCCCCCATGTTTGTTTGTGAGTAATTGTTTGTATGTAAGACGGTCCGTTATGTGGGCTCGCTTTATTGTATTATATTTGTCTATTTTGAGTAAATTACGTTTATTTACTCACATCTGCTGTCCTGCACCTGACTCCTCTACACACAGAGCACATTACAGAAACAATAAGTAGAAAATAATAAAGAAAATAAAAGACAGGAACAAGATTAAATTATATCAGATTCTCTGTTTACAGGTGTTGTATCTTAATTTGATCAGTTTCTCACAGCAGGAAAATAATACCGCAGCAACAGGAAATACTAATTATTGTGTGGCTTATATTTAAATTGACACTTTTGTAGGGGTTGATATTTTTTTTTAGTTAGAGCAAATTAAGTCTGAAATGTTCAAGTGGGAATTACAAACTTTAGATGCCTTTTTAAACTTTGAATACATGAGACATGTGCATTTCCTGCAACAACAAGGTGATCAAATTAAGATTTAACATCTGTAACCCTAACTCTGCTTCGCCAACAGACCAGACCAAGAGATAACAGAGAACATACATTGATATAATGACACAAGACTGATATAATAGTAAAGTTTCACTTTATTATCTAATAATCATTAAGATACAGAAGCTCTCTGCTGTCCCATTGCAGTGCTGTTTGGTTCACTCTGGCCCTTTGGTCCCTAGAAGACAAAACAGTGCAAAGAGAAGGTTACTAGTGAGGGGTGTGTGTATGTGTGTGTATGACTGCTCACAAGTTACTTTGAGGTGAGTGTGATGATATCAAAAATACTCACAGGTGATTGGTCCGATGGTAAGGGGCTTTTTGGGAGGCCGAGGTGGAGACAGAGCGGGATATTCTTCTACCACAGTTCTGAGGAGAGAGACCAAAGACAGTCAGAGAGAACTGACCTTGAGGAGAGAGACCAGGGAGACACCAGACACTGAGGCAGAAACACCAGGGAGACACCAGACACTGAGGCAGAAACACCAGGGAGACACCAGACCCTGAGGCAGAAACACTGGGGAGACACCAGGAGACACCAGACACTGAGGCAGAAACACCAGGGAGAGACCAGACACTGAGGCAGAAACACCAGGGAGAGACCAGACACTGAGGCAGAAACACCAGGGAGACACCAGACCCTGAGGCAGAAACACCAGGGAGACACCAGACACTGAGGCAGAAACACCAGGGAGACACCAGACACTGAGGCAGAAACACCAGGGAGACACCAGGGAGACACCAGACACTGAGGCAGAAAACCAGGAGACACCAGACACTGAAGTAGAAACACCAGGGAGACACCAGGGCGACACCAGACACTGAGGCAGAAACACCAGGAGACACCAGACAATGATGAAGAAACACCAGGGAGACACCAGACACTGAGGCAGAAACACCAGGGAGACACCAGACACTGAGGCAGAAACACTGGGGAGACACCAGACACTGATGCAGAAAACACCAGGGAGACACCAGACACTGAGGCAGAAACACCAGGGAGACACCAGACACTGATGCAGAAACACCAGGGAGACACCAGACACTGATGCAGAAACACCAGGGAGACACAGACACTGATGCAGAAACACCAGGAGACACCAGACACTGATGCAGAAACACCAGGGAGACACCAGACACTGAGGCAGAAACACCAGGGAGACACCAGACACTGAGGCAGAAACACCAGAGAGACACCAGACACTGAGGCAGCAACACCAGGAGACACCAGACACTGAGGCAGAAACACCAGGGAGACACCAGACACTGAGGCAGAAACACCAGAGAGACACCAGACACTGAGGCAGCAACACCAGGGAGACACAGACACTGAGGCAGAAACACCAGGGAGACACCAGACACTGAGGCAGAAACACCAGAGAGACACCAGACACTGAGGCAGCAACACCAGGGAGACACCAGACACTGAGGCAGAAACACCAGGGAGACACCTAGGGAGACACCAGACACTGAGGCAGAAACACCGGGAGACACCAGACACTGAGGCAGAAACAATTCAGGGAGACACCAGACACTGAGGCAGAAACACCAGGGAGAGACCAGACACTGAGGCAGAAACACCAGGGAGACACCAGACACTGAGGCAGAAACACCAGGGAGAGACCAGACACTGAGGCAGAAACACCAGGGAGACACCAGGGAGACACCAGACACTGAGGCAGAAACACCAGGAGACACCAGACACTGAAGCAGAAACACTGGGAGACACCAAACCCTGAGGCAGAAACACCAGGGAGACACCAGACCCTGGAGGCAGAAACACCAGGAGACACCAGACACTGATGCAGAAACACCAGGGAGACACCAGACACTGAAGCAGAGACACCAGGGAGACACCAGACACTGAAGCAGAGACACTAGGGAGACACCAGACACTGAGGCAGAAACACTGGGGAGAGACCAGACACTGAGGCAGAAACACCAGGGAGACACCAGACCCTGAGGCAGAAACACCAGGGAGACACCAGACCCTGAAGCAGAAACACTGGGAGACACCAGGGAGACACCAGACACTGATGCAGAAACACCAGGGAGAGACCAGACACTGAGGCAGAAACACCAGGGAGACACCAGGAGACACCAGACACTGATGCAGAAACACCAGGGAGAGACCAGACACTGAGGCAGAAACACTGGGGAGACACCAGACCCTGAGGCAGAAACTACAGGGAGAGACCAGACACTGAGGCAGAAACACTGGGAGAGACCAGACACTGATGCAGAAACACCAGGGAGAGACCAGACCCTGATGCAGAAACACCAGGGAGACACCAGGGAGACATCAGGAGACATCAGCGACACACTCAGTAGGACTAGAGAGAGGGAGATGAGTTGAGGACTAACCGGAGTGCAGGAGGAGCTCCTCTGGTCACACAGGCTGAGTCTGCAGTGCAGGAAGACATCCCGGTAGTCCCCTGGTACAGGAACAGCAGAGCAGAGAAGCGAGCCCTGAGAGACGAGCCGCTCTCCTCCACCCTCACCTGATGATGGTCGCTAGGGCACCTGTGACAGAATAATTTCACGCAGAGCATAGAAAAACTCTATTAAATACAATGCCTTCAGACAGTATTCACACCCCTTGACTTTTTTTCCATATGTTGTTGTGTTACAGCCTGAATTTAAAATGGATTAAACTGTGATTGTGTTTCACTGGCCTACACACAATACCCCATAATGTCAAAGTGGAAATATATATTTTTTAAATGTTTACAAATTCGTTAAAATGTTAAGCTAAAATGTCTTGAGTCAATAAGTGTTCAACCACTTTGTTATGACAAGCCTTAATAAATTCAAGTAAAAATCTACTTATCAAGTTATGTCCCTTTGAGTATTGTGAAGTTATTATTTACACTTTAGATGGTGTATTAATAAACCCAGTCACTACAAAGATACAGGCATCCTTCCTCAGTTGCCGGAGAGGAAGGGAAACTGCTCAGGATTTCATCATGCAATGGTAACTTTAAAACAGTTAGAGTTAGTTTAATGGCTGTGATGGAAGAAAACGATGCGTGGATCAAGAACATTGTAGATACTCCACAATCCTAACCTAAATCACACAGTGAAAATAAGGAATCCTGTACAGAATACAAATATTCCAAAACATACAATCTGTTTGCAATAAGGCACGAAAGTAAAACTGCAAAACATTTGGCAAAGAAATTAACTTTACGTCCTGAATACAACTTGTTATGTTTGGGGCAAATCCAACACAACACATCACTGAGACCCACTCGTCATATTTTCAAGCATGGTGGTGGCTGCATCATGTTATGAGTATGATTGTCATCGGCAAGGACTGGGGAGGTTTTAGGATAAATAGAAACGGAATAGAGCTAAACACAGGCAAAATCATAGAGGAAAACCTGGTTCAGTCTGTTTTCCAACAGTCACAGGGAGACAAATTCACCTTTCAGCAGGACAATAACATAAAACACAAAGCCAAATATACACTGGAGTTACTTACCAAGATGACATTGAATGTTGCTGAGTGGCCTAGTTAAAGTTTTGACTTAAATCAGCTTCAAAATCTATGGCAAGACTTGTCTAGCAATGATCAACAACCAACCTGACAGAGCCTGAAGAAGGACTTTTTAAAATATGGATTTTTTAAATAATAATGTGTCAATATTGTACAATCTATGTGTGCAAGGCCCTTAGAGACTTACCCAGAAAAAAAAAAAGGCCCTTAGAGACTTACCCAGAAAAACTCACCGTTGTAATCATTGCCAAAGGTGAGTCGAACATGTATTTACTCAAGGGGGTAAATGAGATATTTCTGTATTTCAGTTTCAATAAATGTGCACAGATAAACAGCACATTTTCACTTCGTCATTCTGTGTTATTGTGTGTAGATGGGGTGAAACAAATACATATTTAATCCATGTTGAATTCAGGCTGTAACACAAAATGTGGAATAACTCAATGTATGAATACAATTAGTATTTTATGTATTTAACCAGGTAAGTTGACTGAGAACACATTCTCATTTACAGCAACGACCTGGCCCAATTTATTAGGACACCGGGGTTACCACCCCTACTCTTACAATAAGTCCCATGGGATATTTAGTGACCACAGAGAGTCAGGACACCTGTTTAACATCCCATCAAAAAGACAGCACATCACAGGGCAATGTCCCCAATCACTGTCCTGGGGCATTGGGATATTTTTTTAGACCAGAGGAAAGGGTGCCTCGTACTGGCCCTCCAACACCACTTCCAGCAGCATCTGGTCTCCCATCCAGGGACTGACCAGAACCAACCCTGTTTAGCTTCAGAAGCCAGCCAGCAGTGGGTGATATGCTGCTGGGAAATAAATATTTAAATATTCATACAGAAAAATAGTTTTAGTAAATGGTCAGACACAACTCAAGAAGGCACAGACAGACCTGTTCTGGAATAAGGACGTATCGCATAAGATCATCAAAGTTGGGGTGTGAGTCGCGTAGCAATTCTCCAGCACCACCACTAACTGGTCGTATGTCTCGTCCACAGACACGCCCACGTGCAAGGCAGAGCCCACTGGCAGGAGGACTTCTCCAGGTGGGTACGCCTCTGTGAAGTTGGCGTTTCATACAGAGACATGAAGATCTCGGCCTTGGCACCTAAACCTGAAACTCCACCCTCCGTCCTGTCGAGAGGTGAACATGAAGCAACCAGATATGAGACAGACTCATCCTTGTTACTGACGTTTGGAAGTCAGATCTGTCATGGAATGATAAGACTAAATGTAGCTCATCATGACAGCTTGAGTTGATGATGAAGTTAGATGATGATGAGGGAAATGCAAAAACAAACCGTCCCTACAAAAATACCAATCCTATTTCTCACAGCAGGTAGGGTTTGATGGCCACATCCAGGCTGCTCTCTGTCTCCAGGGATAGGCACAGGAGAATGGAATGCTCAGGGGTTGGGAGAGAGACTCTGCTTGCATTTAATGGGTAAACAAATAAGCTGTTGGAGGAGACAGCATGGGTGCTGTTGGTCTGGAGAAAAGACAAAAAAAGGTCATAAGATAGATGTAATACATGCATACTCCTCCAGTGCATCCATTTTTGGGACAAATTGAGGTAACGTGTTCTCACCTCCAGAGTGTTTCACAGTCCGTCCCTCCCTTCGCTCCACCTGGTACCACACCGTGCCGTTAGCCTCCTGGTGGGCGGAGCACTGGGGTGGCCAGGTGACCAGAGGAAGGATCCAGGCGTCCGGCCTCCAGGTTAACCATCTGAAGACCCACCTGTATGAAGTTAGGCTCCACAGACCAGCTCCAGAGCTCAGCAAAAACACAGAATGTTACAAAACAAAACACACAAAACAAAGATATATGGATTCACTTGATCTTTGCTGTGGTGTCTCTGTTGGGACAATATTTACACCTCTTTATTTAGTTATTCTTTAACACTCACCTTTCCTCTCACACCTCCAGTGATCTTATCATCACTCACACAGGCGTCAAATACTCCACATGTAGAACACACCTTGGTGTTGACATCTAGAAGGACAGGGAGGGAGAGGGGTAATAGATTTGATGTGACTAATTGGAGTGCATTCCAGACATCTTAAATATTCTTGTCGCCCTTAAGAATCAGAGACGATCATTGTACTATACCTGCACAGTAGGCCAAGTTGCATTGTGTTGGAGGGACAAACTTGTAGACATAGTAATTTCCATAGCAGGCTTTAACATGGATGGGGATTTTTCTAAAACGGCAGCATTCTGAGAACCAGTGTCCACAGACACTCCCTCTGAACCACCCCATCTAACAGCTGGGGATGAGGTTCTGTGAGCCACATGGGGGCAGCGGTTCCACACATGTACCTTTCCACACACCTCTGGCATCTGAACACTGGTGTCCCCAAGGAACAGGCGATACCAGCCCTGCCAGTTGATGCTCTGGTCGCAATGCTCGCCATTAACGTTGCCGTTGTTGGTGGTGGAACGCCAGGCATCATTCAGTACAGTGTAGTGCAGGCAGGGGTCTGCACAGAGGGACGTTCCACCAACACTGATACAGTCCCTCCCACTGGACACCGTCTTTCCCGCACTGAAACTGCACTGAACGGGAGTCACCAGGACTGGAGTGAGGTCGCCTCAGGAGGCACCAAGCAGTTGAAGGATCCGGGGTGTTCTCACAGACCTGAGGAGGGCTGCAGGGTTGGTCTGGGAGGGAATACTGTCAACGTCCACAGCCTAACTCCGTTGACCAGCTGTAACCTTGATGACAGCAGGAGCCGCCAGCGCAGAGCTTGAGGTCGTAGCAGGTGATGCCGTTGCCGACAAAGCCTGGCTTACAGTTGCAAGTGACTAACTTGAATGAGGAAGACTCAACCTCATTGTTGAGTAGAGAGGGCAAGACAGGTAGCATGAGGGTGGGCATGCCTCACAGCTGGTGACGACAGAACCTGTGAAGGAAACAACTACTATTGACTTTCCTTGAGTTAAAGCCATGGCTAATATCAAGGAGTTTAGAGACCGCTACGGGACAGTACAGCAACAGAACAGTAAAAAAATACAAGTAACAATAATATGGAGACCACAACGGAATCAAGTCTTTACTTTTGTGTATGTCTCCTAAACTATTTTGGGTACCTGTTGCCTGAGCAACATAGAATGTATTTTGAATGAATTGTCAAATCAAATATAACAAAATCCCATACAGGATGTTAAGATGTTAACGTAGATAATCTTGTCTAGATGCACTTACTCAATTGCATGTTGTTCAACCTTACCGGAGCTATCAGCTGTGATGGCAGGTATCAGCATTAGAAGTAGTAAGCCATATTATCAGAGAGGATGACCCATGTTAATACTCGTCATGCCTTGAGGGTGTAAAGAACCAGATGTAATCCTTTTCCTAACAAAACAGAGAAATGTGGAAAGAATTTTATGACTCCTCTTACATATTCCACATATTTCTTGAAGCACAACATGTAACAGTATCCCTTTCCCTGTCCGTCAAAGGACCTTCAAAGGACCTTGAAATGTTATTAATACTTTTCATAATTAATAAAGATTTTTTTTTTTTTTTAAATCTTAAAATGTCTAACAGTTTTGCTATATTTCAGTCTTATGTGATGTACCTATATAAAAGTGTAATATTGGGAAGCAAACTCAAATTGAATACATTTCAACTTATATCTGACATGGTACAGGTGTGTTATTTTAAATTTATAAGCCCATAACCATGTGTGTGAGGTGGATACTTGGTTTCAAAGTAGATATATTTAAGACTACCAAGAAACACTTTGTGTGACCCTGATTTACCCAATGCAGTAAAAGGTTAATCAATAGTGTACAACTTGAATGCACACTTCACTTCTAAAAGACACATTTAATTAAGCTCCAGATTTGGTTGCATGGCTTTTAAAGTACACGACCACTAAACTTATCATGAATACTATCAATTGCCTAGAAACTTGTAAACTTACCTGTGTGCTTTGATGATGTGAACTGTCAATCTCTGTTTTTCTGACATTATAAACCCTGCCAGACTACGAGTGTGTTCCAGACAGTGATGTGGAGTATGACATCATCACTATTGTATATCGTTTCTGGGAAACAATAAATTGGGGTCATCAGATTGTAGCAAAGCAATATTTAACCTGACCTCAAACTACAAAGTTAACTAAATGAAAGGCTTGTCTATCTCTTTGTTATCTCTTTTAATAAAAGACAGTGTGCCAGGGACTGGTAGTCTTGGTGTTGCAGCAGTATGCATATACTCCAGAGGCAGCTTAGACCAGGGCCACGTGCTTGACTTTCTTCTATGGTCTCTAATCCCATTCTACCTGTGTCCTCCCAACCTGTGACCACTCTTCCTGTGACCCGCCCTCCAATGTATCTGCACAGGCTTTCCTGTCCTGTCGGCCCTGGTCCCCCTTCCCTAATTCCACCCATGATCCATCTTCAACAAAAAGGGTAAGATGACGATTAGGGGGAAGAATAAAACATCTATTGAAGCCCCTCTCTGAGGAGACTTGTGGTGCTCCATCCTGATGGAGCCCTGCTTCCCAGCCCCGACCCTAACTGTCATATACTCTGAACAACTGTCTGACCTAGATGGTCATATGGTAAGAAGCAGGAGTTTTTACTCCTCACCAAAGTAACAGTGTAACAAAGACTTAGTAATTAGTTGTAGTCACAATCAGGTTACCTATAACTCCAAAAATATATATGTTTTGGGGTTTTAAATATGTATTAACTTATTTTCAGATAACCCTGAACTACCCACAATCACCAATGTCATTAAGAGAACCTGCCCTGCTACCGAGTCCGTATGCTAGCTCACTAGGCTAGCATGAGCTGGCTAACATTAGCCGCTAAGCATGCGAAAGCATTACTGATCAGCGTGCATTCCCTACACGTGGGGCATTCCTGCACGCTCAGCTCCAACAGGCAGGCTCTGGAAAACAATTATGTCTGACTTTGGAATTCTGATCAGTTGTGATCGGTTTTATGTAAAAAATGTGGGTAACTTGATTTGCTTCACTTTAACCTTATACTTGAAACCTTTACTTCTGCCACTGTGCAAGGCAGTTAACCCCCAACAACAACTGCTCTCCGGGTGCCAATGCCGTAGATGTGAATTAAGGCCGCCCCTCGCACCTCTCTGACTTAGAAGGGCTAGTGCGTAAAATGTGCAAGACATTTCAATTTCAAAATGCAAGATATCCAATCTTTGTAAATGCATCGAGGCCTTCCAGGGTAGTGTTCCTGGGCCCACTGGTTAAGAATCACTGACCTAAATCACTTTAGTGCCACATAGTTAATACCCGTGAATAAACAAACCACTTCTGCTCCATGCCAAACATTTTATGACGGAAATGAGGAAAATTAATTTACGAGGATACTCATGTCTGATACAACCAGAACAAACACTGATAAAGAGTAATGCACAGAGTACAATATTAAAGTATTCTGACCACTTCCCCTTTTCCAGATGTTGTTACAGCCTTATTCTAAAATGCATAACATTTAATTTTCCTCATCAATCTACACAATACCCCATAATGATAAAGCCGAAAACAAGTTTTTATTTAGATTAGTATTCCCGACCCTAAATGTGTTTCTGTGCATGCACATTTTTATTTGCTGTGTTTTAGTTAAAGAAACGCTACAGAACTTGAGTACGTACATTTTTTTAAACCTCTTAACTTCTTGTTAATCCAGCCACAGTGTCAGATTCCAAAAAGGCTTTACGCTAAAGCAAAACCATGCAATTATCTGAGGACAGGATCATAAAAGGTCATTTTGTTCAAATAATTATGTTGTTATATCCCCAAATGTCCATTGATTTGACACACGCTTGATTCAGAAAACACCGGTTCCAACTCTCGCCCAACATGACTACAGTTATCTAATAAATTACCTGTAATCTTGGTCCAAACATTTCAAACAACTTTCCTAATCCAACTTTAGGTATTATAAAAGGTAAATAATCGATAACATTTTAGGGACGGGATAAACTGTGTTCAAAAGCGGATAAAATCAAAGTGGAACGAGCTTCAGGTCCCGCAGACCCCAAACAAAACAGTCCCCATGGCTATACACCCAGAAAGGAAAGGGCTACTTCTTCATTACTCAAAGGAAAACATCAACCATTTAAAGTCTGTTGACAGCAGAAGCTGGACACCAGTGGAAGCCATAGGAACGCAAGCATATTTCTATTAAAACGAGCTTGCCATAGAAACCTAATAGAAAAACAGGCTGACCTAAAACAAAAGAATACCTGGATGGATTGTGTCAGGGTTTCGCCTGCCAAATCAGTTCTGTTATACTACAGACATTATTCAAACAGTTTTAGAACAGTTTTAGAAACATATTACATATCCTAGCTTCTGGGCCTGAGTAGCAGGTAGGTTACTTTGGGCACGCTTTTCATCCGGATGAAAATACTGCCCCCTATCCCAGAGAGGATCATCTATGAGCAGAACAACTGTTTTACCTCAATTATCTACTAAATTCTTAGCTTGAAAGTGACTGTTTTTGGGAAGCTGTGTGAGGCTATTTTGAGTACTACACTTGAATTCCCAGCGAATGAGCTTCAGCACCTTGCCATTTAATTAAAAAAATGTATTTCACCTTTATTTTAAACATATAGGCTAGTTGAGGACAAGTTCTCATTTACAACTGCGACCTGGCCAAGATAAAGCAAAGCAGTGCAACACAAAGATGGAATAAACAAACATACAGTCAAGAATACAATAGAAAAATATATATAGTGTGTTTCTTCTCAGGTTTTTGCCTGCCCTATGAGTTTTGTTATACTCACAGACATCATTCAAACAGTTTTTGAAACTTCAGAGTGTTTACTATCCACATACTATAATATGCATATTCTAGCTTTGGGCCTGAGTAGCAGGCAGTTTACTCTGGGCACCTTATTCATCCAAGCTACTCAATACTGCCCCCTAGTCCCAAAGAAGTTTTAAGCGCGTCCCAGTTTAGGTCACCTAACAGCACGAGCTCTGAAGAAAGATGGGGCAATCAATTCACATATGTTGTTGTCATGACGTTGGCCTGTTGGGGGAGGTTTATGACCCCATACATTCCTTTCCTTTCTCCTCTCTAGTCTAACTGATGTGACTATTGAAAATCCCTTTGTTAACATAGAGAGTCTGGTAACATCAAAAAGCAGGCAAAATGAACCATATTTCAGTAATCCAACCAGTTGAAAATATGCATTATACTTAATGAATATAATGTCAGATCAGTTACGCCTGAGACATTATTACTGATGATAGGACGACATAAACTGTGTCTTGAAAGTCTACACATTCTAGTTATCAGATTCATATGGAATTGTTGTGCAATTTAAATGTTTAAATATGAAACTATTTGTGAAAAGATTAAATGTAATTTTAGCGCCTTAAATGAGAGAACGGTTTGTCATAGAGAAACCTCCTAGTCACTTATGGGCACAGCAACTGTAGACGTGGGCTAGAGAGGATGGACAGAGTATCCATTCTACCACGCCTCCAGTTCACCACCAGACATTCTTCAGAGGACCAGAGATCCATGCTGGACCACCCCGCCTTCTATCTACGACCACCTACCGAAGCGCATTTTTCAAATGGGTGTTATTTAGAATGCATAAGATTCTGTATTTATGATAGCATAGCTTCTCCCTTTGTTCCTCAGTCTTCCCGCTCTTTCATTCAAAACCCAACCCCTTTGTGTAACCAGCCATCATATCTGTTCCATCCACTAGGGACGTTTCCCGTTATGACATCATTTGTAATCAATGTATGATCCATTCAGTGTAGATGTAATTCTGTGGTTATTTAGGTATTTAGTAAATAACAATTAAACCACATGTTTTATTGCTGATTCGACTTGTTAGCCAGGGTTCGTGAAGATAACCAAGAATTTACAACTTTCAGATGAGACTGAATAAAGTGACTATTAAATATTGACTCCTACTGATGTAAAAGATTACTAGGTCCTTAAGAGTTTATTCTGAAGATAACAGCTCTATAAACATTATTTCGTGGTGCCTGACTTTCTAGTTAATTATATTTACTCTGATTAGCTTAATCATGTAATATTAATTACAGATACATTATTTTATAGAATAGCATGTCCTATCACTTAATCCAGCATAGCCAAAGACACGACAGCGTCCAGGCACAGCTGAGCGCAGAAGGTGGTCTATAGCACCGGCAACAGTGAGAGACCTGTTTCTGGAAATGTGGATTTTATAAGTAGGAGCTCTATCTTTGTCGGAAAATGTTATAGTTAGGGATGGAAATTTCAGTGGTTTTGGTGGTCTTCCTAAGCCAGGATTCAGACACACCTAGGACATCCGGGTTGGCAGAGTGTGCTAGGCAGTGAATAAATAATCTTAGGAGGAGGCTTCTAATGTTAACATGAATGAAACCTTTTACGGTTACAGAAGTCAACAAATGAGAGCGCCTGGGGAATGGGAGTTGAGCTAGGTACTGCAGAGCCTGATTAACTCTACATCACCAGAGGAACAAAGGAGGAGTAGGATATGGGTACGGCTAAAGGCTAAGAGAATCAACAGGTTTCTGGGCAAGGTATAATAGATTCAAGGCATAATGCACAGACAAAGGTATGGTAGGATGTGAATACAGTGGAGGTAAACCTATGCACTGAGTGACGATGAGAGAGATATTGTCTCTCAAAATATAATTTAAACCAGGTGAGGTCACCGTGTGTGGGAGGTGGAATTAAAGGGTTATCTAAGGCGTATTTCCCTGCATTTCCTGTTTGACCGCAAGGTTTTATGTGTATTATGACACCTCCACTGTGGGGCCCTATTTGCATACAAATGGTACGCTAAATAGTATGCTAAGATGAGTACATAGTATACAGTTTAAGTATGGTGAACGCTAGTATGGGTATTCAAACACGACCCTTTTCTTCTTCTTAAGTGCTCTGAGGGTAATAAATGCCAACCACATGTTTCTTATCAGCAACCAATAAAATGTTGACCCAGGCTACAGCCCTGCTCTTAAAGGGAAATAAATGCCAACACAGCAAAAACAACAGCCTCTAAACATTAACTAACTTATCTAATTGGCTAGCCTTACTGGCACACCATGGTTTTATCGGCCCATCAAGTTCAGAGTCAAATGTCCAGTGGAACGAATTGTCCAGTCAAACCAAATGGCCAGTGGAACCAAATGTCCAGTGAAACCAAATGGCCAGTGAAACCAAATGTCCAGTGAAACCAAATGTCTAGTGTAACGAATTGTCCAGTCAAACCAAATGGCCAGTGGAACCAAATGGCCAGTGAAACCAAATGTCCAGTGAAACCAAATGGCCAGTGGAACCAAATGGCCAGTGAAACCAAATGGCCAGTGGAACCAAATGTCCAGTGAAACCAAATGGCCAGTGGAACCAAATGTCCAGTGAAACCAAATGGCCAGTGGAACCAAATGTCCAGTGGAACCAAATGTCCAGTGGAACCAAATGGCCAGTGGAACCAAATGGCCAGTGAAAACCAAATGGCAGGTAAACAAACACATAAAAATGGCTTCGCTTCTCCTAATTAAGGTGCCACCAACCTCCTGTGGTTTTCATGGACGAGCCTAATATCACCATGCTCAATTCAAAGCGTCGTCTGGAGTGGAGTAAAGCTTAATAGCTTAATATAACTTAATATACCCTAAATAATACATTTTCAAAACTTTCTTAAGCTTCATGGCTGGCTTATTCTGAATGATTTAGAGTTATTATGTTGTTTAACGACATCAATGCAGGAACAAACAGCCTGGCGCCTCGAGCACCAGAGAGGGGGAGCGGGAACAGGCGTGACAAGGTGGTACACTGTCCTTCTCAGCACATATCAAAGCTGCAGGCTAAAGTTCAATTCTTGACTTGGTTTCTATCCGTAATCACTCCGCTTCCCCTCAGCTGCCAAACTATCCCTGATTCAAATGACCATCCTACCCATGCTAGACCACGGAGATGCAATATATAGATCGGCAGGTAAGGGCGCTCTCGAGTGGCTAGATGTTCGTTACCATTCTTTTACCACAATAATTGGGGAATTGAAACCAGGTGTGTAAAGCAAAGATAATACACATGGAAAATGAAAAGTGGATAGGCCATGGCTAGAAGGCAGTTAACGTTGACCGCCGAATGTCGCCTGAACAAGAGAGGGACTGACTTCGGCGGAAGTTGTGACAGTACCCCGAGCCGCGCATTGACACCGACTCGGGACGACCGAAGGAAGAGGCGCAGGGCGATCCGGATGGGAGACGATGAAATCATAGCAATGAAGGTCCAAAACGTCCTCCACCGGCACCCAGCATCTCTCCCTCCAGACCGTACCTCCCACCCACGGCACTGAAGGCCCTCGCCCGACGCCTCGAGTCCAGTATGGCTCAAACAACATACGCCGGGCACCTGATGTCCAGAAGGGGCGGAGGAACCCCGCACCTCAGACTCCTGGATGGGAACAACCACCACTGGCCTGAGGAGAGACACATGGAACGAGGGGTTAATACGGTAATCTGGGAAAACTGTAACCTGTAGCAAACCCGTTCAGTCTCCTCAGGGACTTTGAATGGACCCACAAACCGCTGGACCCAGCTTCCGGCAGGGCAGGTGGAGGGGCAGGTTCGGGTCGAGAGCCAGACCTCGTGCCTCACTGCGGTGGCGATCAGCACTTTGCCTCCTGACGCCTCATGTCCCAAGGTTGCAGGTGCACATGAGTGGTGTCCCAGGTCTCCTCTGAGCACATAAACCATTCGTCAACTGCAAGAGCCTCGATCTGGATCTAATGCCAAGGTGCCGGCCCTGGCACAAGACCGCAGAAACCAACCCACATCCTGGTTTTTACTCTCCACCTGCCTGTTACCTCGGGGTGAAAACACTATATACACAGGCACCCCGTAGTGCTGGAAGACGTGGGAAACAGGGCCTCCACAGTCTGTAGGGCCATAGGTCGTGGTGTTGCCCTGTGTGGAGGAAAATCTGTGAGGAAAGCCACCGATAGGTACGACCACGGCCGTTATGGAACGGGTAAGCGGCTGTAACTTCTCTCTGGGCAGGTGCCTAGGGGCCTTGCACTGGGCGCACACCGAGCAGGAGGAAACATAAACCCTCACGTCCTGGCCAAGGTGGACCACCAGTACTTCCCACTAAGACAGCGTTCCTGTCCGACCGATGCCAGGATGACCAGAGGAGGTGGACATGTGGGCCCAATAGATCAAAAACGGTCGGGGACAGCAGACGGAACGTACAGACGCCCAGCTGGACACTGGGGAGGAGTGGGCTCTGTGCGTAATGCCTGCTCAATATCCGCGCTCCAGCTCCCACCCCACCGGTGCCACCAAGCAAAAGGCCGGAAGCATGGGAGTGTGATCCATGGACCGCTTCCTCTGTGTCATACATCCGGGACAGTGCGTGTGCCTTGGCTGTCTGGGAACCTGGTCGGTAGGACAGGGTGAAAACAAACGGGTAAAGAACATGACCCACCTTGCCTGGCGAGGGTTCAGTCTCCTCACCACGCCAGATTGCGGTGGTCAATCCAGATCAGAAAAGGGTGTTTAGCCCCCTCAAGCCAATGACGGCTTCAGAGCCTTGACAACAGCCAACAGCTCCCGGTCCCCCACATCATAGCTTTGCTCCCGGGCTGAGCGTGTTTGAAAAGAAAGTACTGGGGCGGAGCTTTGGTGGCGTACCCGAGCGCTGAGAGAGCACGGCTCCTATCCCAGCCTCGGACTAGCCACCTCCACTATGAACACCAAAGAGGGATCCGGATGAGCCAGCATGGGAGCCGAGGTAAACAGAGCCTTCAGGTGACCAACAGCCTGTCCGCCTCAGCCACCCACTGCAGGCGCACCGGTCTTCCCCTTCAGCAGCTTGCAGGTAATGGGAGCCGCTACCTGACCAAAGCCCCAGATAAACTTCCGGTAGTAGTTGGCAAACCCTAGAAACTGCAGCACTTCCTTGCCGTGGTGGAGTTGGCCAATTACACACGGCTGAAATGCGGTCACTCATTTCCACCTGAAATCCGGTACCCTAGGAAGGAGACAGACTGCTGAAAGAACAGGCACTTCTCATCCTTGACGTACAGGTCATGCTCCAACAGACGACCAAGCACCCTGTGCACCAGGGACACATGCTCGTGCATGCTGCGGAGTATATCAGAATGTCGCCGATATACACCACTACACCCTGCCCGTGCAGGTCCCGGAACATCTCGTCTACAAATGCCTGGAAGACTGATGAAGCATTCATCAACCCGTATGGCATGAGGTACTCATAGTGACCTAAGGTGGTACTAAATGCAGTCTTCCACTCATCCCCCTCCTGGTTATGCACCAGGTTGTAAGTGCTCCTGAGATCCAATTTTGTGAAGAAGAAGAACGCCATGTGCATTGACTCTATCACGGTGATTTGGTTGATACCTCGATAGTCAATGCACGGGCTCAGACCTTCATCCTTCTTCTTCACAAAAAGAAACCTCGAGGAGGCAGGTGAAGTGGAAGGCCGAATGTACCCCACCCCAGGGGATGAGACATGTGTCTCCATAGCCGCCGTCTCCCCTGTGACAGGGGATACACGTGACTCCTGGGAACTGCTGCGTCTACCAGGAGATTTATCGCACAATCCCTCCGTCGATGGGGTGGTAATTGAGACGCCTTCTTCTTACAGAAGGCGAGAGCCAAATCGGCATATTCAGAGGGGATGTGCACGGTGGACACCTCGTCTCAACTTTCCACCGTAGTTGCACCGACGGAAACCCCTACACAACTCCCACCCCTTTGAGCACTTACATTTACATTTACATTTAAGTGAGACCACCCGACTTACAAATTGAGCATCCAGTGGAACTTTGCCAATAGTGCCAAACCTTTAAGGGGGGTGAGAAGGATTAGTGGGGTTTATAGTGTCATGGGAAACGCAAGAGAATCAAAAAGGAAAAGACTAATTCTCTCCTTGTGACCTCCTGCATAACCATGCCCAGTGGTGCGGTGGCCTCCTAGTTAGCCCTGACCCTAATGGACGACTATCTAAGGCGTACAGGGAAGGGAATACCCACAGGAACAATGGGGATCCCTAAACTATGGGCAAATGCTCTGTCAATAAAATTCCCATCTGCGCCGGAATCTATGAGCGCCTTGTGCTGGGAATGCGGGGAAAACCCAGGAAAATGTATACAAAAACATGCGATCAACAGGGGGCTCTGAGTGAGCCTGGTGCCGACTCACCTGGGGTGACACGAGAGTGCCCTGCCTGCAGCCTCGACTCCCAGAGGAACCTCCCCAGCATCGGCCAGCAGTGTGCCCTCTGTGGCCACAGATGGTGCAGGGAACGGCTCCTCCTCCGATCGCCTCTAAGCGCAGCACCTCCCAGCTTCATGGGCGTTGGAGCAGTGGTGCTGGGGGATGGAACTTACAGGCTCCGATCCGGACATCCGCCAGCTGGTAGGTTATCCAGCCGGATGGACAGCTCCACCAGCTGGTCCAACCTGAGAGTGTTGTCCCTGCAGGCCAACTCCTGACGGACGTCCTAGCGCAGACTGCACCAGTAGTGATCGATCTGGGCCTTGTCGCTCCATCCTGCGCTGGTTGCCAGGGTCCGGAAGTCAGAGGCGAACTCCTGTGCGCTCATCGTCGCTCAACTGGAACACATCCATCTCTGCGTAATGGTCCTACACCGCTTCTTCTTCCCCCATACGGCGTTGGCCCCTCTCCAGGAGGGCGTTCCCATACGGCGTTGGCCCCTCTCCAGGGCTTTCCCATACGGCGTTGGCCCTCTCCAGGGCTTTCCCATACGGCGTTGGCCCACCCCAGGGCTTTCCCATACGCGTTGGGCCCACTCCAGGGCTTCCCCATGGCGTTGGCCCACTCCAGGGCTTTCCCATACGGCGTTGGCCCACCCAGGGCTTTCCCATACGGCATTGGCCCACTCCAGGGCTTTCCCATACGGCGCTGGCCCACTCCAGGGCTTTCCCATACAGCATTGGCCCTCTCCAGGGCTTACCCATACGGCGTTGGCCCTCTCCCAGCTTTCCCATACGGCGTTGGCCCTGTCCCAGGTTGGCTTTCCTTTCCTGAGAGACAGGAGAAGAGGGCGGACACGCTCTCACGTCCCGAAGGAGCTGGGTGGATGGTCGCCAGGTAGAGTTCCAGCTGGAATAGGAACCCCAGGCATCCGGCAGCCGTCCCATCATACTCCCTCGGGAGCGCGAGCCGAATCCCACTGGGACCAGGTGAAGGAGGGGTGAACTGTGGTGCCTGTTGGAGTGGTGGTGGTGCTGGCAGAACTCTCTCCCATCGGTCCATCATCTGCAGCACGGGATCCATGGGGGTGCCGAGACGTTGCAACATGGTCGCATGCTGCTGGACGCGCTCCTCGACCGCCAAAGTGGGGTTGTATGCTCCTGCTAACTCGATTTAGAAGGTGCGTTATTCTGAGTAACACACGTGATATAATGCTGTGTTCTCTCCAGGTGTCTAAGGTCCTGATATAATGTTGTGTTCTCTTCCAGGTGTCTATAGGTCCTGATATAATGTTGTGTTCTCTCCCAGTTTTAGGTCCTGATATAATGCTCCAGGTGTCTATAGGTCCTGATATAATGCTGTGTTCTCTCCAGGTGTCTATAGGTCCTGATATAATGCTGTGTTCTCTCCAGGTGTCTATAGGTCCTGATATAATGTTGTGTTCTCTCCAGGTGTCTATAGGTCCTGATATAATGCTGTGTTCTCTCCAGGTGTCTATAGGTCCTGATATAATGCTGTGTTCTCTCCAGGTGTCTAGGTCCTGATATAATGTTGTGTTCTCAGGTTGTTCCAGGTGTCTATAGGTCCTGATATAATGTTGTGTTCTCTCCAGGTGTCCTATAGATCCTGATAGGTCCTGAGGTGTCTATAGATCCTGATATAATGTTGTGTTCTCTCCAGGTGTCTATAGGTCCTGATATAATGCTGTGTTCTCTCCAGGTGTCTATAGGTCCTGATATGTTTATGTTCTCTCTCAGGTGTCTAGATCCTGATATAATGCTGTGTTCTCTCCAGGTGTCTATAGGTCCTGATATAATGTTGTGTTCTCTCCAGGTGTCTATAGGTCCTGATATAATGTTGTGTTCTCTCCAGGTGTCTATAGGTCCCGATATAATGCTGTGTTCTCTCCAGGTGTCTATAGGTCCTGATATAATGTTGTGTTCTCTCCAGGTGTCTATAGGTCCTGATATAATGTTGTGTTCTCTCCAGGTGTCTATAGGTCCTGATATAATGTTGTGTTCTCTCAGGTCTGTTCTGATATAATGCTGTGTTCTCTCCAGGTTGGTCCAGGTGTCTATAGGTTCTGATATAATGTTGTGTGTCCAAGTCTGTAACTTTCTCCGTTCTTCTCTACTTTTAGGAACTTAAATACAAACTTCATGTACTTTATGTTCTCTCTCTGCCCTCCCTCTCTCTCTCACTCACTCTTTGCAGTCTTACAACTATGTAGTTCCCTATTTCTGCATCTCGCTCACTCTCTCTACTAGTTCAAACCCTCCTACCACATGTTATGTCTGACAGCCCCTCCCTCTTCCTCCTTAACCAATCACATCTTTGTTCCTACATCGCACAGTAGAGAGAGAGAGAGAGAGAAAATGAGATCAGTGAGAAAAGAGAGTGAGAGAGTCCTGTATAGATCATAGCACAGAAACACATTCATACACTCATGCAGACTGGAGGCTGTCAACAGAGAAGAGAAACAGAGTTATTCTGTCTACAGAGGAGAGAAACAGAGTTATTCTCTCTACAGAGGAGAGAAACAGAGTTATTCTACCACTGGAGGGCGACCTCCCTCCATCTCTCTCTCCCTCCATCTCTCTCTCCCTTCATCTCTCTCTCCCTTAATCTCTCTCTCCCTCCATCTCTCTCTCCCTTAATCTCTCTCTCCCTCCATCTCTCTCTCCCTCCATCTCTCTCTCCCTTCATCTCTCTCTCCCTTCATCTCTCTCTCCCTTAATCTCTCTCTCCCTCCATCTCTCTCTCCCTTCATCTCTCTCTCCCTTCATCTCTCTCTCCCTCCCTCTCTCTCTCCCTTCATCTCTCTCTCCCTTAATCTCTCTCTCCCTCCATCTCTCTCTCCCTCCATCTCTCTCTCCCTTCATCTCTCTCTCCCTTCATCTCTCTCTCCCTCCATCTCTCTCTCCCTCCATCTCTCTCTCCCTTCATCTCTCTCTCCCTTCATCTCTCTCTCCCTCCATCTCTCTCTCCCTCCATCTCTCTCTCCCTCCATCTCTCTCCCTTCATCTCTCTCTCCCTTAATCTCTCTCTCCCTCCATCTCTCTCTCCCTTCATCTCTCTCTCCCTTCATCTCTCTCTCCCTCCATCTCTCTCTCCCTCCATCTCTTTCTCTCTCCATCTCTCTCCCTCCATCTCTCTCTCCCTTCATCTCTCTCTCCCTTCATCTCTCTCTCCCTCCATCTCTCTCTCCCTCCATCTCTCTCTCCCTTCATCTCTCTCTCCCTCCATCTCTCTCTCCCTTCATCTCTCTCTCCCTTAATCTCTCTCTCCCTTCATCTCTCTCTCCCTCCATGTCTCTCTCCCTTCATCTCTCTCTCCCTCCATCTCTCTCTCCCTTCATCTCTCTCTCCTTTCATCTGTCCCTCCATCTCTCTCTCCCTCATCTCTCTCTCCCTCCATCTCTCTCTCTCCCTTCATCTCTCTCTCCCTCCATCTCTCTCTCCCTCATCTCTCTCTCCCTCATCTCTCTCTCTCCCTTCATCTCTCTCTCCCTCCATCTCTCTCTCCCTCATCTCTCTCTCTCCCTTCATCTCTCTCTCCCTCCATCTCTCTCTCCCTTCATCTCTCTCTCCCTCCATCTCTCTCTCCCTCCATCTCTCTCTCCCTCCATCTCTCTCTCCCTTCATCTCTCTCTCTCTCCATCTGTCCCTCCATCTCAGCTCTGTGTGTCTAGTGACAGTGGTACATGTGTACAGTGGACTGACAAACAACATAACAAATAAACAAACAGATGATTTGAACTAACGAATGATGAATGAATGAATGGACGTGCTGAATGTAATGACTGACAAACAACATAACAAATAAACAAACAGATGATTTGAACTAACGAATGATGAATGAATGAATGGACGTGCTGAATGTAATGACTGACAAACAACATAACAAATAAACAAACAGATGATTTGAACTAACGAATGATGAATGAATGAATGGACGTCCTGAATGTAATGACTGACAAACAACATAACAAATAAACAAACAGATGATTTGAACTAACGAATGATGAATGAAGGAACAAACAAAAAATACATGAATGAATATATGAACAAATTAAAATAATATATTTTTTTTTAAATCAATAAAAATTTGAATGAATTAACAAACAAATAATGAATGAACGGACGGACTGACTAACTAAATAGTGAATGAACAGATTATTTAATTAGCGAATGATTAATGAACGAACAAATAAATTAATACACGATATGAAAAAAAATATGAATAATGAACAAACAAATGAATTCATTATTAAATGAATATTTGAACTAATTAACAAATGAACGATCAAATAAATTAATTATTTAAAAGCACAAATGAATGACTAAATGACAACATGAAAACATGAACAAATGACAACATTAATTCATTCTGTTCCGAACAGATCAGTGACAGTAGTAGACTATGTAGCAGAGTGTTTAATGGTGCAGTACATTATGAGGTGTCTACAGTAGTAGACTATGTAGCAGAGTGTTTAATGGTGCAGTACATTATGAGGTGTCTACAGTAGTAGACTATGTAGCAGAGTGTTAATGGTGCAGTACATTATGAGGTGTCTACAGTAGTAGACTATGTAGCAGAGTGTTAATGGTGCAGTACATTATGAGGTGTCTACAGTAGTAGACTATGTAGCAGAGTGTTTAATGGTGCAGTACATTATGAGGTGTCTACAGTAGTAGACTATGTAGCAGAGTGTTTAATGGTGCAGTACATTATGAGGTGTCTGCAGTAGTAGACTATGTAGCAGAGTGTTAATGATGCAGTACATTATGAGGTGTCTACAGTAGTAGACTATGTAGCAGAGTGTTAATGATGCAGTACATTATGAGGTGTCTACAGTAGTAGACTATGTAGCAGAGTGTTTAATGGTGCAGTACATTATGAGGTGTCTACAGTAGTAGACTATGTAGCAGAGTGTTAATGATGCAGTACATTATGAGGTGTCTACAGTAGTAGACTATGTAGCAGAGTGTTTAATGGTGCAGTACATTATGAGGTGTCTACAGTAGTAGACTATGTAGCAGAGTGTTTAATGGTGCAGTACATTATGAGGTGTCTACAGTAGTAGACTATGTAGCAGAGTGTTTAATGGTGCAGTACATTATGAGGTGTCTACAGTAGTAGACTATGTAACAGAGTGTTTAATGGTGCAGTACATTATGAGGTGTCTACAGTAGTAGACTATGTAGCAGAGTGTTTAATGGTGCAGTACATTATGAGGTGTCTACAGTAGTAGACTATGTAGCAGAGTGTTTAATGGTGCAGTACATTATGAGGTGTCTACAGTAGTAGACTATGTAGCAGAGTGTTAATGATGCAGTACATTATGAGGTGTCTACAGTAGTGGACTATGTAGCAGAGTGTTTAATGGTGCAGTACATTATGAGGTGTCTACAGTAGTAGACTATGTAGCAGAGTGTTTAATGGTGCAGTACATTATGAGGTGTCTACAGTAGTAGACTATGTAGCAGAGTGTTTAATGGTGCAGTACATTATGAGGTGTCTACAGCTGTTGGGGAGTGTCTGGGGGTTACTAGAATCAGAGTCTTTACTGAAGGTAAGATGGCGCTGACAGAGATGGCTGCCTTGCTTCACGTTCTTAGCAAACTATGCAGTGTTCTGTTTTTTATGTATTATTTCTTACATTGTGACCCCAGGAAATCTGAAGTCTTATTACATACAGCCGGGAGGAACTATTGGATATCAGAGCAACGTCAACTTACCAACATAACGACCAGGAATACGACTTTCCCGAAGCGGATCCTCTGTTCGGACCACCACCCAGGATAATGGATCTGATCCCAGTAGACGACCCAAAACAACCGAAGGGGCAGACGGGGCGGTCTTTTGGTCAGGCTTCGTAGGCACATCGCTCTCCGCTCCCGAGTATACTACTCGCCAATGTCCAGTCCGTTGACAACAAGTTCGATGAAATTCGAGTAAGGGTTGCCTTCCAGAGAGACATCAGAGACTGTAACATTCTCTGTTTCACGGAAACATGGCTCACTCTGAATATGTTGTCAGAGTCGGTACAGCCACCTGGTTTCTTCACGCATCGCGCCGACAGAAACAAGCATCTCTCTGGTAAGAAGAAGGGCGGGGGTGTATGCCTTTTTAATTAATGACTCATGGTGTAATCATAACAACATACAGGCGCTCAAGTCCTTCTGTACACCTGACCTAACAAAGCTAATCTGAAAACAAGGCTCGCTAAATTTTATCAGCATATCAAATGCGCAACTCGAACTGGCAGCATTCTGGATCATTGCTACTCTAACTTCTGCGACACATACAAAGCCCTCCCCCACCCTCCTGTTGGCAAATCTGACCATAACTCCACTGTTGTTGCTCCCAGCCTATAGACAGAAACTAAAACAGGAAACGCCCGTGCTCAGGTCTGTTCAACGCTGGTCCGACCAATCGGATTCCACGCTTCATGATTGCTTCGATCATGTGGACTGGGATATAACCTAAGACAACAACATTGATGTATGCACTGACTCGGTGAGTGATTTTCTTAGTAATTGCATCGGTGACGTTGTACCCATTGTGACTATTAAAACCTTCCCTAACCAGAAACTGTGGATTGATGGCAGCATTAGGGAAACACTGAAAGTCTTTGCTTCTCAGCTCACTGGTCACCATAGCAGCAGTGGCACTGTGTTTGAGGACAAAACAGTGCCACTGACACGGCCCGCTACCAAAACCTGTGGGCTCTCCTTCACCGTGGCCAACGTGAGTAAAACATTTAAACGTGTTAACCCTCGCAAGGCTGCCGGCCCAGACGGCATCCATAGACGTGTCCTCAGAGCGCAGACCGGGTGGCTGGTGTGTTTACGGACATATTCAATCAGTCCCTATCCCAGTCTGCTGTGCCCACATGCTTCCAGAGGGCCACCATTGTTCCTGTTCCCAAGAAAGCCGAGGTAACTGAGCTAAATGACTATCGCCCCATAGAGCTCACTTCTGTCATCATGAAGTGCTTTGAGAGACTAGTCATGGACCATATCACCTCCACCCAACCTGATACCCTACACCCACTCCAATTGCTTACCGCCCCAATAGGTCCACAGACGACTCAATCACAATCACACTGCACACTGCCCTATCTTATTTGGACAAGAGGAATACCTATGTAAGAATGCTGTTCATCGACTACAGCTCAGCATTTAACACCATAGAACCCTCCAAACTCGTCATTAAGCTCGAGACCCTGGGTCTCGATCCCGCCCCTGTGCAACTGGTCCTGGACTTTCTGATGGGCTGCCCCCAGGTGATGAGGGTAGGAAACAACATCTCCACCCTGCTGATCCTCAACACTGGGGCCCCACAAGGGTGCGTTCTCAGCCCTCTCCTGTACTCCCTGTTCACCCATGACTGGGTGGCCATGTACGCCTCCAACTCAATCATCAAGTTTGCAGACGACACTATAGTGGTAGGCTTGATTACCAACAACAACAAGATGGTCTACAGGGAGGAGGAGAGGACCCTCGGAGTGTGGTGTCAGGAAAATATCTCCCACTCAACGTCAACAAAGCAAAGGAGATGATCGTGGACTTCAGGAAAGAGCAGACGGACCACCCCCCTATCCACATCGACGGGACGGCAGAGGAGAAGGTGGAAAGTTTTAAGTTCCTCTGTGTACAAATCACGGACAAACTGAAATGGTCCACCCACACAGACAGCGTGGTGAAGAGGGCGCAACCTCAGGAGGTTGAAGAAATTTGGCTTGTCACCGAAAACACTCACAAACTTTTACAGATGCACAATCGAGAGCATCCTGACGGGCTGTATCACCGCATGGTAAGGCAACTGCTCGGCCCACAACCGTAAGACTCTCCAGAGCCTACACTACACCCTACACTACTCCTGTTACAGTACCTTCACTACACCCTACACTACTCCTTTCACAATACCTTCACTACACCCTACACTACTCCTGTCACAGTACCTTCACTACTCCTTTCACAGTACCTTCACTACTCCTGTTACAGTACCTTCACTACACCCTACACTACTCCTGTTACAGTACCGTCACTACACCCTACATTACTCCTGTTACAGTACCTTCACTACACCCTACACTACTCCTGTCACAGTACCTTCACTACTCCTGTTACAGTACCTTCACTACACCCTACACTACTCCTGTTACAGTACCTTCACTAGACCGTACACTACTCGTGTCACAGTACCTTCACTACTCCTGTCACAGTACCTTCACTACACCCTACACTACTCCTGTCACAGTACCTTCACTACACTACTCCTGTTACAGTACCTTCACTACACCCTACACTACTCCTGTCACAGTACCTTCACTACACCTTACACTACTCCTGTTACAGTACCTTCACTACACTACTCCTGTTACAGTACCTTCACTACACCTTTCACAGTACCTTCACTACACCCTACACTACTCCTGTTACAGTACCTTCACTACACCCTGCACTACTCCTGTTACAGTACCTTCACTACACCCTACACTACTCCTGTTACAGTACCGTCACTACACCCTACATTACTCCTGTTACAGTACCTTCACTACACCCTACACTACTCCTGTTACAGTACCTTCACTACACCCTACACTACTCCTGTCACAGTTCCTTCACTACTCCTGTTACAGTACCTTCACTACACCCTACACTACTCCTGTTACAGTAACTTCACTACACCCTACACTACTCCTGTTACAGTACCTTCACTACACCTTACACTACTCCTGTTACAGTACCTTCACTACACTACTCCTGTTACAGTACCTTCATAACACCCTACACTACTCCTGTCACAGTACCTTCACTACTCCTTTCACAGTACCTTCACTACACCGTACACTACTCCTGTTACAGTACCTTCACTACACCCTGCACTACTCCTGTTACAGTACCTTCACTACACCCTACACTACTCCTGTTACAGTACCGTCACTACACCCTACATTACTCCTGTTACAGTACCTTCACTACACCCTACACTACTCCTGTTACAGTACCTTCACTACACCCTACACTACTCCTGTTACAGTACCTTCACTACACCCTACACTACTCCTGTCACAGTTCCTTCACTACTCCTGTTACAGTACCTTCACTACACCCTACACTACTCCTGTTACAGTACCTTCACTACACCGTACACTACTCGTGTCACAGTACCTTCACTACTCCTGTCACAGTACCTTCACTACACCCTACACTACTCCTGTCACAGTACCTTCACTACACTACTCCTGTTACAGTACCTTCACTACACCCTACACTACTCCTGTTACAGTACCTTCACTACACCTTACACTACTCCTGTTACAGTACCTTCACTACACTACTCCTGTTACAGTACCTTCACTACACCCTACACTACTCCTGTCACAGTACCTTCACTACTTCTTTCACAGTACCTTCACTACACCGTACACTACTCCTGTTACAGTACCTTCACTACACTACTCCTGCTACAGTACCTTCACTACACTACTCCTGCTACAGTACCTTCACTACACTACTCCTGCTACAGTACCTTCACTACACCGTACAGTACTCCTGCTCCAATACCTTCACTACACTACTCCTGCTACAGTACCTTCACTACACTACTCCTGCTACAGTACCTTCACTACACCGTACAGTACTCCTGCTCCAATACCTTCACTACACTACTCCTGCTACAGTACCTTCACTACACTACTCCTGCTACAGTACCTTCACTACACCGTACAGTACTCCTGCTCCAATACCTTCACTACACTACTCCTGCTACAGTACCTTCACTACACTACTCCTGCTACAGTACCTTCACTACACCGTACAGTACTGCTGTCACACTACGAGTCTGCTCTCTCTGTGGTGTGTCAGTCAGGCGGTTCAAGTCTAGAAGACTCTTCCTCTTTCTTTACATGTGCACAAACACACTGACAATCACACACACACACACACATACACACACACACACACACACACACACACACACACACACACACACACACACACTAGAAACACACTGACAAACACACACTACAAACACAAACTCAAGCACATAAACAAACACACACACACTGACAAACACACACTACACACACACACTGGCAGACACACACTACACACACACTCAAGCACATAAAGAAACACACACACACATAAACACGCACTTGACTATTTTGATGTTTTAATGAAATGCTTTAAAAGGCACAGTGTATATACATACACAATAGATATGTAAATCTCAAAGGTAGAACGGACTCTTATGGTATTACTGTCTTCATTATTATAACAGACTAAATGAAGACAAGATTTGACAAACACATAATTCATATTTACACAAATATTTACAATGATGTTGGTTGACTTTCACAAAATCTGGAGATAAAAGTGATTTTAAAGCCAGATGTTCATATTTTACATACATTATATACAGTAAAACCACATGAGCTGTTTTAATACAATGTGTCAAGGAGGATTTGAAACATGAAAGGGATTGTTTTTTAATGTCATTCCAAGATGGCGGCTCTGTGGTGACAACCCTTCTTCCTCTGCTCTCATCCTTCTAGACCTATCGGCTGCCTTCGATACTGTGAACCATCAGATCCTCCTCTCCACCCTCTCCGAGTTGGGCATCTCCGGCGCGGCCCACGCTTGGATTGCGTCCTACCTTACAGGTCGCTCCTACCAGGTGGCGTGGCGAGAATCTGTCTCCTCACCACGCGCTCTCACCACTGGTGTCCCCCAGGGCTCTGTTCTAGGCCCTCTCCTATTCTCGCTATACACCAAGTCACTTGGCTCTGTCATAACCTCACATGGTCTCTCCTATCATTGCTATGCAGACGACACACAATTCATCTTCTCCTTTCCCCCTTCTGATGACCAGGTGGCGAATCGCATCTCTGCATGTCTGGCAGACATATCAGTGTGGAGGACGGATCACCACCTCAAGCTGAACCTCGGCAAGACGGAGCTGCTCTTCCTCCCGGGGAAGGACTGCCCGTTCCATGATCTCGCCATCACGGTTGACAACTCCATTGTGTCCTCCTCCCAGAGCGCTAAGAACCTTGGCGTGATCCTGGACAACACCCTGTCGTTCTCAACTAACATCAAGGCGGTGGCCCGTTCCTGTAGGTTCATGCTCTACAACATCCGCAGAGTACGACCCTGCCTCACACAGGAAGCGGCGCAGGTCCTAATCCAGGCACTTGTCATCTCCCGTCTGGATTACTGCAACTCGCTGTTGGCTGGGCTCCCTGCCTGTGCCATTAAACCCCTACAACTCATCCAGAACGCCGCAGCCCGTCTGGTGTTCAACCTTCCCAAGTTCTCTCACGTTCTCTCACGTCACTCTCACGTCTCCACTGGCTTCCAGTTGAAGCTCGCATCCGCTACAAGAACATGGTGCTTGCCTACGGAGCTGTGAGGGGAACGGCACCTCAGTACCTCCAGGCTCTGATCAGGCTCTACACCCAAACAAGGGCACTGCGTTCATCCACCTCTGGCCTGCTCGCCTCCCTACCACTGAGGAAGTACAGTTCCCGCTCAGCCCAGTCAAAACTGTTCGCTGCTCTGGCCCCCCAATGGTGGAACAAACTCCCTCACGACGCCAGGACAGCGGAGTCAATCACCACCTTCTACCTGAAACCCCACCTCTTTAAGGAATACCTAGGATAGGATAAGTAATCCTTCTCACCCCCCCTAAAAGATTTAGATGCACTATTGTAAAGTGGCTGTTCCACTGGATGTCATAAGGTGAATGCACCAATTTGTAAGTCGCTCTGGATAAGAGCGTCTGCTAAATGACTTAAATGTAAATGTAAATCTCTCTACAGGGAGCTTCTCTTCTTCCCAGATGGCACCTTGTTCCCTATAGAGCACTGCCTTTGACCAGGGTCCATATGGGGGATAGATAATAGGGTGTCATTTGGGACACATTCCTTGTATATATTCTATAGTACTACATTATTGTGGGTAGCTGAGCTGTAGAGTAGAGGGCATCTTCTGGAGTGTCTTTAGAGAGGTGCACAGCAGGGTATCTTGTAGATTCTACAGTATCTTTGGGTAGCTGAGCTGTAGAGTAGATGGTGTCTTCTGGAGTGTCTTTAGAGAGGTGCACAGCAGGGTATCTAGTAGATTCTACAGTATCTTTGGGTAGCTGGGCTGCAGAGTAGATGGCATCTTCTGGAGTGTCTTTAGAGAGGTGCACAGCAGGGTATCTTGTAGATTCTACATTATTGTGGGTAGCTGGGCTGTAGAGTAGAGGGCATCTTCTGGAGTGTCTTTAGAGAGGTGCACAGCAGGGTATCTTGTAGATTCTACAGTATCTTTGGGTAGCTGGGCTGTAGAATAGATGGAATCATCCTGGTTTCCACTGGCTGTTGGAGGACATGAAGAGACTCTAGAATCTGTAGGTAGATCCACACTGGAGTAGATGAGAGAAGCTGGTTGATCTGCAGTAGAATATGGATTTATATCATCTTTGGGAAGTCAACAGTAGAATAACATGGCAGGTTAGGATAATTAACGTGGGAGGTTAGTAGAAATAAAATAGCAGGTTAGGAAAATGTACATTGCCATTCAGGATAACGTGACAGGTTAGGAAAATCAGGTTAAGGTTAGGAAAAGAGTTAGGGTTAGCTAAAATACTACAAGGAAGCAGCAAGCAGCCACTCAAATAGACATTAAGTGGCCAACAAACTGCCCAATTAGCTGGGCAGTTTGTTGTTTAGCTGTTTTCCATAGACCCATTGATGTTGCTCTTCCCACTTATGTGTCAACGCCCACTTTCAAACACACTCCACCTATGCAGTTACACATGAATCTGTGGAAGACCTGTGGCAGAGCTAGCAGGGTAGGTTGTAGAGGCTCGGCCAGCAGGGTAGGTTGTAGAGGCTTGGCCAGCAGGGTAGGTTGTAGAGGCTTGGCCAGCAGGGTAGGTTGTAGAGGCTTGGCCAGCAGGGTAGGTTGTAGAGGCTTGGCCAGCAGGGTAGGTTGTAGAGGCTCGGCCAGCCGGGTAGGTTGTAGAGGCTTGGCCAGCAGGGTAGGTTGTAGAGGCTCGGCCAGCCGGGTAGGTTGTAGAGGCTTGGCCAGCAGGGTAGGTTGTAGAGGCTTGGCCAGCAGGGTAGGTTGTAGAGGCTTGGTCAGCAGGGTAGGTTGTAGAGGCTTGGCCAGCAGGGTAGGTTGTAGAGGCTTGGCCAGCAGGGTAGGTTGTAGAGGCTTGGTCAGCAGGGTAGGTTGTAGAGGCTTGGCCAGCAGGGTAGGTTGTAGAGGCTTGGCCAGCAGGGTAGGTTGTAGAGGCTTGGCCAGCAGGGTAGGTTGTAGAGGCTTGGCCAGCAGGGTAGGTTGTAGAGGCTTGGCCAGCAGGGTAGGTTGTAGAGGCTTGGCCAGCAGGGTAGGTTGTAGGAGGCTTGGCCAGCAGGGTAGGTTGTAGAGGCTTGGCCAGCAGGGTAGGTTGTAGAGGCTTGGCCAGCAGGGTAGGTTGTAGAGGCTTGGCCAGCAGGGTAGGTTAGAGAGGCTTGGCCAGCAGGGTAGATTGTAGAGGCTTGGCCAGCAGGGTAGGTTGTAGAGGCTTGGCCAGCAGGGCAGGTTGTAGAGGAATGACCAGTAGGGTAGATTGTAGAGTTGGTAGGTGATTTGACAGTAGAGTAGACTGAAGAGATGACCACAGGAAGTGTGTCTGTCTGTCTGTCTCTGATCTCCTCGTACACACAGACAACCTGCATAAAGAACCAATGAGGATTACTACATACATACATGGTCAATATGGAAAACCAACGTGAGTCAAGGTTCAAACCAAAACATGTCAATGAAGAACTACATTGTTAATATGGCTGCATTTACACAGGCAGCCCTTTATTTGGCTAAATATATAATGTGATTGGTCAAAAGACCCATCATTAAGATCAGAATTGGGCTGCCTGTGTAAACGCAGCCTATGAGTCTGAGAATCCATCATGTGTTGAAACTGAGCTGTCTAATGAACAAGTGTTGTTTGTAGGAGGTTCTTCCAGTTGACAGATTGAGGACTGATAACAGACTACAGTAGAATCCCACTAGAGGCTGTAGACTCACACACTCAACCCTTAATGTTTAGTTTACCACCTCCCTGTCTATCACCTCTACACTACAAGTTATCATGGAGACACACACACACACACACACACACACACACACACACACACACACACACACACACACACACACACACACACACACACACACACACACACACACACACACACACACACACACACACACACACACACACACACACACACACACACCCCTCCTTGTATCTCTCACCTCTCCAGCAGGGTCAGGTTGTGTGTTGGAGGAGACTGGTGGTGTTCCCTGGTTCCTCTCCTCTGTCTGTAGAACAGGAGCAGGACCAGACCTAACACTGTCACCATGACTACCAGACCAACACTGGTCCACACCATCAGACCTGACCACAGACAGGAGGAGAGACTTTACAGAGTACTGTATATATCATAGATACCATCAGACCTGACCACAGACAGGAGGAGAGACTTTATGAGGGTTGAACAAAGCAGGTCAGTTTGCTAAAATAACCAGATTTTTGCAAACCCGATGCTTTCCAGACTATAAATATCATAGATGGATACAACTGTCATTTTGGTCGGTTGGATGGTAGACTGGTGGATAGATCAGTCAATAAGATAAGATAGATTGGATGGTAGTCAGTTGTATGGTCCTACAGACAGACAGGACTGTATAGATTATAGATAACATGAATTACAACGTTCATTCGATCAGTTGGTTTTCAGTAAGGCAGGAAGACAGAAAGACAGGCAAGAAGGCAGACAGACAGAAAGATAGGCATGAAGACAGACAGACAGGCAAGAAGGCAGACAGACAGAAAGACAGACAGACAGACAGACAGACAGACAGACAGACAGACAGACAGACAGACAGACAGACAGACAGACAGACAGACAGAGAGAGACAGACAGACAAGAAGGCAGACAGACAGACAGGCAAGAAGGCAGACAGACAGAAAGACAGACAGAAAGACAGAAAGACAGACAGACAGACAGACAGACAGACAGACAGACAGACAGACAGACAGACAAGAAGGCAGACAGACAGAAAGACAGACAGACAGGCAAGAAGACAGACAGACCAACAGGCAAGAAGACAGACAGACGGAGCAGTGAAAATAAAGGTGTGAAAAAGGAAGAGACTTCACTATCTTGCTAGTTATGGGATGATAAATATAAAGGATGAGACTTCACTATCTTGCTAGTTATGGGATGACAGATATAAAGGAAGAGACTTCACTATCTTGCTAGTTATGGGATGATAAATATAAAGGAAGAAACTTCACTATCTTGCTAGTTATGGGATGATAAATATAAAGGAAGAGACTTCACTATCTTGCTAGTTATGGGATGATAAATATAAAGGAAGAGACTTCACTATCTTGCTAGTTATGGGATGATAAATATAAAGGAAGAGACTTCACTATCTTGCTAGTTATGGGATGACAAATATAAAGGAAGAGACTTCACTATCTTGCTAGTTATGGGATGACAAATATAAAGGAAGAGACTTCACTATCTTGCTAGTTATGGGATGATAAATATAAAGGAAGAGACTTCACTATCTTGCTAGTTATGGGATGATAAATATAAAGGAAGAGACTTCACTATCTTGCTAGTTATGGGATGACAAATATAAAGGAAGAGACTTCACTATCTTGCTAGTTATGGGATGATAAATATAAAGGAAGAGACTGAGTAAGATAGTGACCATAAGTAACCATGGTGTCAGCAGCTGCTTTTCCCAAAACGTCAAATGTTGCATCACTTCCTGCATCCCCATGACAACATAGTCCCTGCTACAACATAATAGAACACCATTATATATTAGGCACCACTGAAATCAGTATACATGAAACTTAACAGCACTCTGTCCTGCAAGAGAGTATTCCTATTGAGGAGAATCTAGATGAGAGGGAGAGAGAGGGACAGAGAAAGAGACAGGGAGTGAAAAAGAACGAGAGAGAGAGAAACAGACAGAGAGGTGGGGTGTCAGAGATAGAGAGAGATTGAGTGAAAACAAAGAGAGATAGAGAGAGATTGAGTAAAAGAGAAAGCGAGAGAGAAGTAGTGACATTTGTCCAATGATTGAACAGGAACAATTGATTTTCATCCAGCATTACAGCATTTCATATCACAACATATTAATTGTAATGTCTAAGATGAGAGATTCATCATACCAGCTCTTGATAGGTGACCACTGATGTGGTTTGGGAGGGTTGAGGAGGTGTTTGGGGATGTTGGAGAGAGGTTTGGGAGGGTTGTGGAGAGGTTAGAGGATGTTGTAGAGAGGTTTGGGAGGGTTGTAGAGAGGTTTAGAAGGGATGTGGAGACATGGCGTCGGGAGGTGACAGGTGAGGTTGTAGAAGTGGGAGGAGCTGTGAGTCAATAGAAAGTACAGATAAACACCAATACTGAAACAACTTCATGTCAGGAAATAAGTCAGGAAGTGAATTACTAGATAACAATTCATATGGAGAATTCACTTACCATCTGTAACTGTGAGATGCACCTCTTGGTATGAGTCTAGGCCATATCTCTCCACTCCACACCAGTAGGTCCCAGAGTCTGTCTTCATCAGGTTCTTGATGGTCACATAGAAGACTCCATCTCTGTTGTCTTCTATACTGTATCGATCTTGAGTTACATTCTTGCTACCATTAGTTTTAACCAGAATGTCTTTACCAGAACATGTCCCCTTGCAGAAGTATTTGTTGTTGGTTCCTGCCAACGTGAACGAGCAGCCGAACATGACATGTCCTCCCACCACTTCCTTAGTGCCAGCTGACTCCACAACACACAGAGCTGTCAAACAGAAACACACAGTAGAGTCACAACTGATGACCTGTGAGATAAACTTTAACCCTGCTCACATCTAACATTAACCCTGCTCACATCTAACATTAACCCTGCTCAAATCTAACATTAACCCTACTCACATCTAACATTAACCCTGCTCACATCTAACATTAACCCTGCTCACATCTAACATTAACCCTGCTCACATCTAACATTAACCCTGCTCACATCTAACATTAACCCTGCTCACATCTAACATTAACCCTGCTCACATCTAACATTAACCCTACTCACATCTAACATTAACCCTGCTCACATCTAACATTAACCCTGCTCAAATCTAACATTAACCCTGCTCACATCTAACATTAACCCTGCTCAAATCTAACTTTAACCCTGCTCACATCTAACATTAACCCTGCTCAAATCTAACATTAACCCTGCTCACATCTAACATTAACCCTGCTCACATCTAACTTTAACCCTGCTCACATCTAACATTAACCCTGCTCACATCTAACATTAACCCTGCTCACATCTAACATTAACCCTGCTCAAATCTAACATTAACCCTGCTCACATCTAACTTTAACCCTGCTCACATCTAACATTAACCCTGCTCAAATCTAACATTAATCCTGCTCACATCTAACATTAACCCTGCTCACATCTAACTTTAACCCTGCTCACATCTAACTTTAACCCTGCTCAGATCTTACTTTAACCCTGCTCACATCTAACTTTAACCCTGCTCAAATCTTACTTTAACCCTGCTCAAATCTAACTTGAACCTTGCTCAAATCTAACTTTAACCCTTTTCAAATCTAACTTTAACCCTGCTCAAATCTAACTTTAACCCTTTTCAAATCTAACTTTAACCCTGCTCAAATCTAACATTAACCCTGCTCAAATCTAACATTAACCCTGCTCACATCTAACATTAACCCTGCTCAAATCTAACATTAACCCTGCTCACATCTGACATTAACCCTGCTCACATCTAACTTTAACCCTGCTCAGATCTTACTTTAACCCTGCTCACATCTAACTTTAACCCTGCTCAAATCTTACTTTAACCCTGCTCAAATCTAACTTGAACCTTGCTCAAATCTAACTTTAACCCTTTTCAAATCTAACTTTAACCCTGCTCAAATCTAACTTTAACCCTTTTCAAATCTAACTTTAACCCTGCTCAAATCTAACTTTAACCCTGCTCAAATCTAACTTTAACCCTGCTCAAATCTAACTTTAATCCTGCTCAAATCTTACTTTAACCCTGCTCAAATCTAACTTTAACCCTGCTCAAATCTAACTTTAACCCTGCTCAAATCTTACTTTAACCCTGCTCAAATCTAACTTTAACCCTGCTCAAATCTAACTTTAACCCTGCTCAAATCTAACTTTAACCCTGCTCAAATCTAACTTTAACCCTGCTCAAATCTTACTTTAACCCTGCTCAAATCTTACTTTAACCCTGCTCAAATCTTACATTAACCCTGCTCAAATCTTACATTAACCCTGGATGAATCTAACATTAACCCTGGATGAATCTAACATTAACCCTGGATAAATCTAACTTTAACCCTGGATGAATCTAACATTAACCCTGGATAAATCTAACTTTAACCCTGGATAAATCTAACCTTAACCCTGGATAAATCTAACTTTAACCCTGCTCAAATCTAACTTTAACCCTGCTCAAATCTAACTTTAATCCTGTTCAAATCTAACTTTAACCCTGCTCAAATCTTACTTTAACCCTGCTCAAATCTAACTTTAACCCTGCTCAAATCTAACTTTAACCCTGTAATGAGTAAGATGGGAGACA